>NC_053393.1:49514587-49719587 GCF_905171765.1 Bufo bufo | reverse complement strand
GTCTCAGTTTTCAGAGGCCTTGTAAACTTGCAGTAGTTACTCCCGGCCTATTGGGATATTTGTATGAAGAGGGTAAAAATCCAAAACTATATGAAATAAACATAATTCAAAAACCTAAAAAGACACTAGAATCTACTACAACCACACACGCAATGTATGTCAAATACAGTTTACATTCCATCGCTGATCAATACTGTCACCATGCCATTACACTGACACAGCCTTGTCACGTCAACATTTCAGACCGGTTAACGACACAATGTGCATTTTCCAATTAACATCCCTCACTTTTATCTCCCATCATTAGATGAATCCCCAAAAAAAAAAAATAGGAACAAATTTAATTGAGGAGATAACAAAGTACACAAGATGCCAATCAGATGGTCTGTGTTCCACGGAGCAATTAATGCTAATAGTTTATGAACAATCGAGTCAGTAACCTTACAGCTGGGACAACGTGACGGCATCATTACACGACAGGCCCGCAAGTTCAATAACATCCTAATACGCCACGCCGCGTAACGAGCAGCGCCAACAAGCCAAAAAGTACATCTTCAAAAGTTTCCAAAGTACACTAACGAAATAAACACAGACACACCGGGAAACTGAAATGCAATAAATGGTTTTTCTTCTTTATTTTTTGCCCCCAAAATTTGACAACAAATAAATTGACCCCAATTTTTTTTAGAACAATTTCCCTACAAATATGAATTCTACGGAACGCATTGGCACGCTCGCAGCTGATAGGAGCAGGATATTTAAAGAGTGATATATACGTATTATTGAAGGTGGCGACGACTTCGATAAGTGTCATAGAGAGTCCATAAAAGTCATCAGGAATTAGCGCTACCGGTGCAATTAGAGCGAGGAAAAATCAATAGTAAAAAGCTAGCGATGGAGCAGCCCTGGAGAGCGTGACATGAGGATTAGTGGCATGGAAGTGTGCGCTGATGAAGATGCACTGCTACAGAGCTGGGATCTAATTAATTCACGTTCTAATGTTTTCAGGGGGTCTGGGTACTAAATCGCCCTCCTTCTAGAGTGGAGGGGAGTATCAAAAAATGGTAAACTGTAGATGTGAAAAGGATGTGCTGTAAAAAGTCACTTAGAAGTGATAGGGACCAAGTGACTCATGGATGCCCAAGGACTGTTAGAATTGGTGGTGTTTGGGTTATGCAATAAATGAACTTGGGCGAAGTTGCGGTGCCAATTCCACAAAGGCCACTGACACCGATAGGGCATGTAGTTGTAGAGTTGGAGTTGTGTGCTGCACACGCTCATTTGACAGCTGGGAGTTGTAATCACGAAGAGGTCAGATAGTGATTGTGTGCGCGCACTATATATAGAGAGCGTCCTATCTGTACGGTACGTCTGTGACGGGCAGTGCCTCTATAACTGTGACGTGCCATGATTAGTGCCAGGCTATGCCTTCCCCATAACTTCCCACTATTCCTATAAATAAGTAAAAGAAAAGAAAAAAATATCAACTGGACTTGTTCGCAGTCTTAAAGACGTCTCCCTCCTCCCCTGTCAGCACACCCTGGGACTCACGTTTAATTTGTCGTGGCTTGCTCTGCTTTCTCCGGGACATGCTGCTCTGCTACTTCCTCAGGAACCCGAGCGACAGATCAATTGGATCGTTTCATAGGAGAGATCGATCGACGTCTTGCGATTCAAAGTCAAATGATGTGAAGAGGAGAGGGGAGAGGAGGGTGCGGAGTGGCTGGATGAGGGCAGTGCACACTGAGGAGAGGGAGAGGTGGAAGGGGAGCGGAGCAGAGGGATGACAGAGTGAAGGGATAAAGGATTGTAAAGAGACAGCGAGAGGGTAGTAGTGAGAGGAGGGAGGGAAGTGCTCTCATGGAGGAGTCCCAGGGTGGATGCTGCTGCTGCTGCTGCCTGAGCCTCAGCACATTCACTCTCCCTGACTGATTGCTGAATGGGGAGGAAAGAGGAGGTGGAGCAAACTGCACTTTTCCAGTGCAAGGGGAGGGAGATAAGAGATGAGCAGGGAGGAAAAACCCTCCACAAAGTGTCACAAAAAGAATGTGTGAAGACAGGAGCATCCGAGTAACCCTCACAGAGAAGGCTCTGCATGTGTGCGGATGGGCTGTATACTGTGCATGCATGTCATGTGTTATAGGTGTGCTGTATGTGTGAGTGCAGCTTCTGCAAATGGACTCAGCGCTGGAATGGAAAAAGTTTTTACTATTTTACTATTTTACTATTAGAGCTCATTGCAGAACATTTCCTCCTGCTCAGTAACTGATCTTATCTGTCTGTTGCTTAAACTTAATCCACATCATACCATTCAATCCACCTGCAGCAAGAAAAATCCTCAAAACCAAGAAAAAAGTAGACAGGGAGTGCAGAATTATTAGGCAAGTTGTATTTTTGAGGATTAATTTTATTATTGAACAACAACCATGTTCTCAATGAACCCAAAAAACTCATTAATATCAAAGCTGAATATTTTTGGAAGTAGTTTTTAGTTTGTTTTTAGTTTTAGCTATTTTAGGGGGATATCTGTGTGTGCAGGTGACTATTACTGTGCATAATTATTAGGCAACTTAACAAAAAACAAATATATACCCATTTCAATTATTTATTTTTACCAGTGAAACCAATATAACATCTCAACATTCACAAATATACATTTCTGACATTCAAAAACAAAACAAAAACAAATCAGTGACCAATATAGCCACCTTTCTTTGCAAGGACACTCAAAAGCCTGCCATCCATGGATTCTGTCAGTGTTTTGATCTGTTCACCATCAACATTGCGTGCAGCAGCAACCACAGCCTCCCAGACACTGTTCAGAGAGGTGTACTGTTTTCCCTCCTTGTAAATCTCACATTTGATGATGGACCACAGGTTCTCAATGGGGTTCAGATCAGGTGAACAAGGAGGCCATGTCATTAGATTTTCTTATTTTATACCCTTTCTTGCCAGCCACGCTGTGGAGTACTTGGACGCGTGTGATGGAGCATTGTCCTGCATGAAAATCATGTTTTTCTTGAAGGATGCAGACTTCTTCCTGTACCACTGCTTGAAGAAGGTGTCTTCCAGAAACTGGCAGTTGGACTGGGAGTTGAGCTTGACTCCATCCTCAACCCGAAAAGGCCCCACAAGCTCATCTTTGATGATACCAGCCCAAACCAGTACTCCACCTCCACCTTGCTGGCGTCTGAGTCGGACTGGAGCTCTCTGCCCTTTACCAATCCAGCCACGGGCCCATCCATCTGGCCCATCAAGACTCACTCTCATTTCATCAGTCCATAAAACCTTAGAAAAATCAGTCTTGAGATATTTCTTGGCCCAGTCTTGACGTTTCAGCTTGTGTGTCTTGTTCAGTGGTGGTCGTCTTTCAGCCTTTCTTACCTTGGCCATGTCTCTGAGTATTGCACACCTTGTGCTTTTGGGCACTCCAGTGATGTTGCAGCTCTGAAATATGGCCAAACTGGTGGCAAGTGGCATCTTGGCAGCTCCACGCTTGACTTTTCTCAGTTCATGGGCAGTTATTTTGCGCCTTGGTTTTTCCACACGCTTCTTGCGACCCTGTTGACTATTTTGAATGAAACGCTTGATTGTTCGATGATCATGCTTCAGAAGCTTTTCAATTTTAAGAGTGCTGCATCCCTCTGCAAGATATCTCACTATTTTTGACTTTTCTGAGCCTGTCAAGTCCTTCTTTTGACCTATTTTGCCAAAGGAAAGGAAGTTGCCTAATAATTATGCACACTTAATATAGGGTGTTGATGTCATTAGACCACACCCCTTCTCATTACAGAGATGCACATCACCTAATATGCTTAATTGGTAGTAGGCTTTCGAGCCTATACAGCTTGGAGTAAGACAACATGCATAAAGAGGATGATGTGGTCAAAATACTCATTTGCCTAATAATTCTGCACGCAGTGTAATCTATCTATCTATCTATCTATCTATCCATCTCCTATCTTATATCTATCTATCTATCTAATATCTATCTAATATCTATCTATCTATCTATCTTTCTATCTCCTATCTATCTCCTATCTGTCTATCTTCTATCTATCTATCTATCTATCTATCTATCTATCTATCTCCTATCTGTCTATCTCATATCTATCTATCTATCTATCTATCTATCTCCTATCTGTCTATCTCATATCTCTCTATCTATCTATCTATCTATCTATCTATCTATCTATCTATTTA
Source organism: Bufo bufo (assembly GCF_905171765.1). Taxonomy (NCBI): domain Eukaryota; kingdom Metazoa; phylum Chordata; class Amphibia; order Anura; family Bufonidae; genus Bufo; species Bufo bufo. The sequence continues at coordinate 49,715,384 of NC_053393.1, read as the reverse complement.
TCTATTCTATCTATCTCATATATCTATCTATCTATCTATCTATCTATCTATCTATCTATCTATCTATCTATCTATCTATCTATCTATCTCCTATCTGTCTATCTTATATCTATCTATCTATCTATCTATCTCAAATCTATCTGCCTCTCTACTGCATCCATTGATTATATGTATCTCACATCTATCGCTCTATTGATATGAGATCTATTTTCATATCTATCTATCTATCTATCTATCTATCTATCTATCTATCTATCTACCTACCTACCCTATCATCTATTATCCATTATATTTATTATTATATCTATCTATCTATCTATCTATCTATCTATCAAGACAAATATTGGGGGTCAGTCAGCACATCCCACTGCACAGGTGCACGTCACCATGGCTTAAAACACAAAAGCAAAAACAAACAATGCAACAGCACTCTGCAAATACAAATAATGAAGTAAATACTATAGTGCCATACTCACTATAGAAAATCTATTATGGCTAAAGCTACGTTATAAATGTGAGATTTTTGGCAAATATATTTTGTATAAAATAATTTTTACCTGTCTGCCAACAACAAGGCGATCTCTTTATGACAGGAACCTACACTAAATACTACCTCCTCTGGTGCCATACTGGCCTCTATTAAATTCAGTGAATGCAGGTTCCACATGCATGCTGAGCCTACTCTGTATTTTACCTCTCCTGGTGCCAAATGGCCTCCATTAAGTTAAGGAAAAGCAGGGTACAGCTTTATACTTGGACTAATTAAAATCAGCCTGTGGGACAGACAGGTTAGTTAGCAGTGCACGACCTATCTATCTATCTATCTATCTATCTATCTATCTATCTATTGTAATGTGGTAATGTGTACGGTATAACCGTGGAGGGTGTGTATATCCCACCCAGATACCTCAGCTGGGTGAAATAAATGAAGTCCAGAAATGGTGTTGCTTCAGCAAGGCATAGGTGCTGGAGCTGTTTTGTTAAAGTTATGTGGGCTGGATTTTATTTGGACTGTGAGGTAGGTTTGGCAGTGGGACCTTTCAGTCCACACACCCTTCCACTGCACATATTCCTTTTAACCTGAGGTGATCACAGGTGAGGGGGGCTGTGATAATCAATGAGGGATAAAACAACCCTCTGTATATGAATCTGTATGAGTCTGACTCTGAGAGAGGACAGCCTGAGTTTTGGGGCTCCCATCGATGCCTGAGGTAAGAGGTGTTGCACGGTCAGAGTCGGGAGGACTCTTGGACCAATTCCCCCCAAGGTATTTGTGTGGTCACAGCTAGGAGGGCTGTTGGACCATGATCCCCAAAGGTCACATGTTAGTCACAGCGAGGAGGCTGCTGGACTGTATGGCTGAATAAAGCTAGATTTTACCCCATGTGTGAATTGCGTCTTAGAGGTAAGTTACGGAGACCTATGTATTAGGTAGAGCCCAGACTGGCAGGTGTTTATTTTGTGTTTGTGTTTTGTGGTGCTGGAACCTCAACTTACCCAGTGAGGTTATAACTGGGAAAGTTCAACTGTACTGACGAAGTGACAAATAAAGCACCATTTGGACTTTACAACCCCTTGTTTGTTGGAAAGTCTGTCATTTCTGACCCCCTGTGAGAGAGTGATCCCTTACAGTATCTTTTGATTATAATATCTATTTCACATCTATCTCTCTATTGATGTTATATCTATTTTCTTATCTATCTATCTATCTATCTATCTATCTATCTATCGTAATGACCGACGACACGCACAGGGAGGAAAACAGGGAAAGCCCTGCCCAAGGGAGAGGGAAAGGTGGTGACCCCTAACTCACCTTGCGGCTGGCACCTGACTGCCCTGACGTCCCTAGACGGGTTCCTCACCCGTGCGGCGATCGCGTGCCTAAACCCTGGCTTTCCCTAATATGAGCCCTGGATAGTGAACAGGCCGGTGGGATCGCTAGTCCACACCACTATCACTAAGAGGGAAACACCAGGGAGAGAACAGACAAAACATACAAACACATACACCCAGGTGGGCGACCACAATAAACCAAAAAGGTCCAACAGGGATCTGGAGGGTAGCGTACTGGACCAACTACCAGAGAACGCAGCAACACAGCTCCAGAAGGTCAGAATAGATGTCCAGGCAGGAAGCTCTATCTCTGGCAACCAGAGAAGTGTGAGAGAGAAATATAAGGAGGTCTGGGAGTGCTGGACAAGGAACAGCTGAGGAGAAGGAGCTACGGATCCCTGAGTGAGCCAAAAGGGTTTGCTAAGCAAACCCAGAAAGCTACCATAAGGAAAACAGCCCTATCTTAAATAGAGCGTGCAGCCAACCGCTGCGACTTCCTGACCCCGGGTATAACGGAGTCAGGCGTGGTCCTCGACACCCTCGTGACATCTATCTATCTATCTATCTATCTATCTATCTATCTATCCATCTATCTATTCTTTCCTTCTGTCCTTCCTTAATGTCATTTACTATGCAGAGTGTAAGTTAGTCCACTAGTAATAATAATCTTGTAGTTTCAGTAATATATTGTTAGTAGTAGTAATAATATTCATATTGTTATGATTAATAGTGTTGGTTGTAGAATTATTATCAGTATTATTATTATTACTTGTTCTAATACTCTGCTATTATACTGTTATAATTTTATCAAAATATAATAATACGTTATCATAATTTTACATACAATTATACATTTTTCTAAAATACATCTGGTCTATTGGGACATACATATATTATCATAATAAATAATTCTCCCCATCTGGTAATACATGTGAGATTTATATATTAGCGTATCTATATTTATATATTTCACAAAGGTATGAATCATGATAACTCTCTAAGCTAAGATCATTTTGTCAGTTTTCCTGTAGTTAGCCAGTAATAATAGCATTAGGAAAAGATAAACTCAGCTCTGCTACATCTATATTTGGCTGGCTATCAATGAATACAATTATCTCGAACGGCTGCCCTGTCTGTGCTGGTGCAATATTTCAGCCCAGAGGTCTAAGGAGAGGAACATGTCTTCCTAGTCTAAGGCTTTAGGAAGAAGTTACCTGCCGTGACCTATGTGCGAGGCAGCAATATTGTCCAGAAGTTTTTAGACTTATCTATCTGGGCATGCACAGTATCTGCTAAATAACAAAGTTAGTATGTAAGGCATGAATATTTGAAAAAGTATTGTCAAGCTAGCAATACAATTATATGAATCATCATCTTACAGAAGCACAGTGGCTTAGGGGTTAGCGCTGGGGTCCTAGGTTCAAATCCGACCAAGGACAACATCTGCATGGAGTTTGTATGTTCTCCCTGCGTCTGCATGGGTTTCTTCCGGGTTCTCCGGTTTCCTCCCACACTCCAAAGACATCCTGATAGGGAACTTAGATTGTGAGGGACAGCGAGTGATGCTAATGTCTTTAAAGCACTGCGGAATATAGTAGTGCTATATAAGTGCAAAAAATGAATAAAAAATAGAAGGCACTGCCTAAAAGGGGTTCTCCAATACTATAAACTGCCCCCAGGCACCTCACAGGGAATATACTTACCCCGCTCCCTGCGGCGGTCCTGGTCCCTGCACCGCCTCTGCTGCTTCTCCCCATGCGCGGATGAAAACATCCGGTGTCGAGGGGAGCAGCCAATGGCAGGCGGGGACGGGGATGAGCCTCCCTAGCAAAGCGGGTGACGCTAGGGACTCTCCCCCCCATCACTGGATGTTTTCATCCGCGCATGGGGAAAAGCAGCAGCGGCGGTGCAGGGACCAGGACCGCCGCAGGGAGCGGGGTAAGTATATTCCATGTGAGGGACCCGGCATATGGGGGGCAGTTTATAGTATTGGATAAACCCTTTAAATAAATAAAAAATGCTTAAAGGGGTTTTCTCACCACATACATTTATCCTCATGATATGCCATAAATGTCTAATAAATGTGTGTCTCACTTGCTCATCTGTGCTGAGAATGCACATAGAAGTGTAAGGAGCTGGCCATGTAACACCAGTTGGAACAAGTTATCAGGGAACCCCTCTTCTAGCATTATGTGCGGGTTCCAAAGGTGAGATTTGCATGTATCAAACATTTATGGCATCTTCTGTGGAGACGCCTTAAAGGGTTTCTACCATCATTATTACTGTTATGTAGATGACTGACATTAACGATGCGCTAATGTCAGCACTACATAACAGTGTGTTTCTAACATTTCTCCCTGCAGCCGTTCTGATCAAATACTCACTTTTACAATATGCCAATGAGCCTCTAGGTAGATTCAGCACCTAGAGGCTCGAAAAAAACTAATTATGTATCCCGCCCAGGTCCTCCGTTCTGCCCGCCCGGCTCCTTTTGATTGATGTCCAAGTTCCATGCATCGCTGATGAAATCCCGCGCCTGCGTCGTTCACTTCTGTATTCGGCGCAGGCGCCATCCACGTCACAGTGAGGAAGCCGGCACCAGGAGCGCGTCCTTCCCTGCGCCTGCGCCGAATACAGAAGTGAACGACGCAGGTGCGGGATTTCCTCAGCGATGCATGGAACTTGGACATCAATCAAGAGGACCTGGGCGGGATACATAATTAATTTTTTTCGAGCCTCTAGAGGCCCATTAGCAGAACGGAGGACCTAAGCAGGATACATGGTTAGTTCTTCGAAGATCTACGCCCACATAGCACCTAGAGGCTCATTAGCACATTGTAAAAGTGTGTATTTTAGCAGAACGGCTGCAGGGAGAAATGTAAAAAACACGCTGTTATGTAGTGCTGACATTAGCACATCGCTAATGTCAGTCAGCTACATAACAGAAATTATGATGGTAGAAACCCTGATAAGACTTCCCCTTTAAAAAAAAAAAGAAAAAAGAAACATAGGTGAGAAAATAAGGTTTAAAGTTTTTATTTACTATTTTCATTTATTGGTGCCTGAAATCTATTAGCATTAAAGGGTTTCTGTCACCACAATGAACCCTATTAAACTGGCTGACATCAGCGATGTGCTAATGTCAGCAGACCCTAATCTCATGCTTATGGATGCCCCCGTTACTGCACAATTTTAACTTTGATGATATGCTAATTAGCCTCTAGAAGCAGGGGGGGGGGGGGGGGTTGCTCCTGCTCCTAGAGGCTACATTCGCCCACCTCAAGTCACACCCTTCCACCCTTGATTGACAGGGCCAGCGTTCATCTTCTCCTGCCTGCCCTGTGTGCTTCGACTGCGCAGGCGCGAGATTTATCCAGCACACAGGGCCGGCAGGAAAAGACGAACGCTGGCCTTGTCAATCAAGGACAGAAGGGTGTGACTAGAGGTGGGTGAATGGAGCCTCTAGGAGGCTAATTAACATATCATCAAAGTTAAAATTGTGCAGTAACGGGGGTATCCATAAGCATGAGATTAGGAGAGTTAGGGTCTGCTGACATTAGCACATCGCTGATGTCAGACAGTTTAATAGAGTTCATCCTGGTGACAGAAACCCTTTAAGGTGATAATTTATTTTCATTATTTATGTTCCTTTTGAATTGTATCATTATTATTCTCTTAATAAATCTAATAGAAAAGTCTACTTCAGAAATTTTACATTTTTACATAATAAAAATAGAATAATAAATGAGGTTATTCTGCTCATGATGACCCCAACATTATTTGAATATTTTATTTTATCTGCTTGCTCTGCCACAATAATTTTGGTGAGACACATAGGGCTTCATGTTTCCAACAAATAAATAGAGACATTTTAACTGTCATTTTAACTTTACTTTAATGTAAGATTGAAAAAAAAAAGAGTGAAAATTGTAAAAAAAAAAAATGTTTTCAACAATCTAAGAAAGCCTGAAGTGTTTATAATGTTTAATGTTTGCCATTGTCTAATGACTATTAATATAAGCATGTGTAGTTTGGGTTATAGGCCTCTGAAATAATGCTAATTCTAATCCTTTATTAACCCTTACTGGTATGTTCTGTACTAGTACCTTCATGGTAGTTACGGTAATTCTCACCTATGTACAATTACAATGCAGTGATGATATGGACTCAGGAGCCGTGCCAGTGACATTACCGTTACAGCTGTCTTTAATGGCTGCGATCAGAGGTAACTCCAATCCCAGTCATATAACCTCTTAGTCATAACTCAAATCCCATTCATTGAATCCCTCAGATGCCATAGTCAATGCTGGCCGTGGCATCTAAGTGATTAAGTGGTCCCGCTATCACTCCATCAAACACCCTCACACACACACACGGTTTTGACAGGGCCTTATGTCAAATTTTCAAGCACCTAGCTCCAATCTGTGAAATGTGGGAGAGGCATAAAAGCCAGATAGAAAGAAATTTTTTTTACCACATGAAACCTCAAAAATCAAATCAAGTTGTGTGTGATAATTTTGTGCGATGCCTCCTATTCATCAACATGCCAGTTATCACCACTTGTCGCAAACTGAGAGGGACAGAATCGTCGAACTGAGCGACATTAGTTTATCACTCCAGTAGATCACTACGCGCCTAGGCCGAGATGTCACCAGTGTTCAACACTGTCTCTCCCAGTGGCTAGCAGAACATTGATGAACTGGAAGGACAGAAAAAGGTGCACAGAGGTGAACCTCTGCATGGACAGATGGTCTGATTAGAAGAATTAAAATTTAAAACAAATATTATGAATCTGAAACAAATTTAATGGAACGTCACGTCTAGGGTTGAGCGAATCGAAGTATCTGAAGTGGACTTCGATCCGAATTTCAGGGAAAATTCTATATTTCACAAAGCTGTGGTAATGAATTGTCCCTGAAATAGCGGTAAAAAAGAAATTCATACTCACCACATCCATCCCCTTAAGGACCCATGACGTACATGTACGTCATATCTGGACGGGACTTAAGGTCCAGTAAAGTACATGTACTTCATGCTGATCAGGCGGGTGAAGGAGCTGCGCCCGCTCAATCAGCGGCAGGAGTCCGGCTGTCACTGATAGCCGGACCCCTGCTATATGCGCAGTGAAAACACTGATGCTCGTGCATTTACCCCCACACTGCTGCAGTCAGCGCTGACAGCGGCATGTGCGGGATCCTGCAAGGTGCGGGGTGGCCATCGGGTCCCCGCGCTGCTGTGAAGGGGAACCGATGGCAGAAAAGGCAGCCCGATGCCTTCCTTAGAAATCGTGTCTGCCTTCCATGACAGCCGGTGAGATCCAGCCCCCTGGATCTCACAGGCAGGAAGCTGTAAGTGTATTACAGTGTGCAATACACTTACAGCCAATGCACAGAAGTATTGTAATGCATTGTAAAGGGGATCAGACCCCCAAAAGTTAAAGTCCCAGAGTGGGACAAAAAATTAAGTGAAAAAAGGAAATTTCAAGTAAAGAAAAAAAAGTAAAATTATTATTTTTTTTAAATAGGGGAAAAAAGAAAAGTATACATATTAGGTATCAACCTGCTCTATAAGAATACCACAGGACCTAGGTGAACACTGTAAAAAAGATGAAATAAGAACAGTGTCAAAAAAGCCATTTTTTTGTCACCTTACATAAAAAAAGTGTAATAGCAAGCGATCAAAAAGTCATATGCCCCCAAAAATAGTGCCAATCAAACCGTCATTTCATCCCGCAAAAATTATACCCTACCTAAGACAATCGCCCAAAAAAAAAAAAAATAACTATAGCTCTCAGAATATGGAAACACTAAAACATGATTTTTTTTTTGTTCCAATAATGATATTATGGTGTAAAACGTAAATAAATAAATAAAGTATACATAAATATTGCCGCGTCCATAAAAAGTCATTTTTTGTCACCTTACATCACAAAAAGTGTAATATCAAGTGATCAAAAAGTCATATGCACCCTAAAATAGTACCAATCAATAAAATAGTACCAATCAGTCATCTCCTACAAAAGACAGTCGCCCAAAAAATAAAAAAGGGCTTTCAGAATATGGAGACCCTAAAAAATCTTTTTTTTCAAAAATGCTTTATTATGTAAAACTGAAACAAACAACCAAAAATTCTTATTTTGTATTGTCACATCCGTAACAACCTGCTCTATAAAAATACCACATGATCTAACCTGTCAGATGAACATTGTAAATAACAAAAAATAAAAACGGTGCAGAAACAACAATTTTTTTTGTAATTTTTTGTAATATAGACTAGAGCAACCAAAAATCATATGTACCCTAAAATAGTCCCAACAAAACTGCCATCTAATCCCGTAGTTTCCAAAATAGGGTCTTTTTTTGGAGTTTCTACTCTAGGGGTGCATCAGGGGGTCTTCAAATGTGACATGGCAGCTTAACCTCTTCAGGACACATGACGTACCGGTACGTCATGTTTATTTCCAATCACCGCCACCCGGCGGGCGGTGATCGGAACAAGATGCCTGCTCAAATCATTGAGCAGGCACCTTGGCTAAATGCGCGGGGGGGGGGGGCCCCGTGACCCCCCCCCGTGTGGGTGATCGCCGCAAACCGCAGGTCAATTCAGACCTGCGGTTTGCGGATTTACCTGCGGTTTGCTGCTGCTGGCGGCGGTGCCATCGGGTCCCCATGCGGCTGTAGGGGGGACCCGATGGCATGGAAGGCAGCGCGATGCCTAAGGAAGGCATCGCGCTGCCTTCTGGTGACGAGCCTGTGAGATCCAGCCCTCTGGATGTTACAGGCCGGAAGCTGTATGAGTAATACACACAGTATTACTCATACAGCCAATGCATTCCAATACAGAAGTATTGGAATGCATTTTTAAAGGATTAAAACCCCAAAAGTTCAATTCCCAAAGTGGGAAAAAAAATAAAGTGAAAAAAAAGTTGAAAAATAAAGTTTTCCCCCCCAAAAAATTAAAGTTTCAAGTAAAAATAAGCAAAAACTGCATTTTACCGAATTAAGGCTAAAAAAAATTGGTAATAAAAGTATACATATTAGGTATCGCTGCGTCCAATTCGGCCGGCTCTATAAACATATCATGTGACATAACCCCTTAGATGAACACCGTAAAAAATAAAAAATAAAAACTGTGCTAAATAAACAATTTTTTTGTCACCTTACATCACAAAAAGTACAACAGCAAGCGATCAAAAAGGCGTTTGCCCACCAAAATAGTACCAATCTAACCGTCACCTCATCCTGCAAAAAATGAGCCCCTACCTGAGACAATCGCCCAAAAAATAAAAAAAACTATGGCTCAGAATATGGAGACACTAAAGCATCATTTTTTTGTTTCAAAAATGACATTATTGTGTAAAACTTACATAAATAAAAAAAAAGTATACATATTAGGTATCGCCGCATCCGTATAGACCGGCTCTAAAAAAATATCACATGACCTAACCCCTAAGATGAACACCGTAAAAAAAGAAAAAAAAAACTGTGCTAAATAAACAATTTTTTGTCACCTTACATCACAAAAAGTGTAATAGCAAGCGATCAAAAAGTCATATGCACCCCAAAATAGTGCCAATCAAACATCATCTCATCCCGCAAAAAATGAGACCCTACCTAAGATCGCCCTAAAACTGAAAAAACTATGGCTCTCAGAATATGAAGACACTAAAACATGATTTTTTTTTTTTGTTTCAAAAATGATATTATTGTGTAAAACTTACATAAATAAATAAAAAGTATACATATTAGGTATTGCGGCGTCTGTAATAACTTGCTCTATAAAAATATCACATGACCTAACCCTTCAGGTGAATACCGTAAAAAAATTAAATAAAAAAGGTGTAAAAAAGCCATTTTTTGACACCTTACATCACAAAAAGTGTAATAGCAAGCGATCAAAAAGTCACACGCACCCCAAAATAGTGCCAATAAAACCGTTATTTCATCCTTCAAAAATCATACCCTACCCAAGATAATCGCCCAAAAACTGAAAAAATTATCGCTCTCCGACTATGGAAACACTAAAACTGGATTTTTTTTGTTTAAAAAAAAGAAATCATTATGTAAAACTTACATAAATAAAAAAAAAGTATACATATTAGGTATCGCCGCATCCGTTACAACCTGGTCTAAAAAATATCACATAATCTAATCTGTCAGATGAATGTTGTAAATAACAAAAAATAAAAACGGTGCCAAAACAGCTATTTCATGTTACCTTGCCTCACAAAAAGTGTAATATAGAGCACCCAAAAATCATATGTACCCAGACTAGTACCAACAATACTGCGACCTTATCCCATAGTTTCAAAAATGGGGTCACTTTTTTGGAGTTTCTACTCTAGGGTTGCATCAGGGGGGCTTCAAATGGGACATGGTGTCAAAAAAACCAGTCCAGCAAAATCTTCCTTCCAAAAACCGTATGGCATTCCTTTCCTTCTGCGCCCTGCCGTGTGCCCGTACAGCAGTTTACGACCACATATGGGGTGTTTCTGTAAACTACAGAATCAGGGCCATAAATATTGAGTTTTTTTGGCTGTTAACCCTTGCTTTGTTACTGGGAAAAATTGATTAAAATGGAAAATTTGCCAAAGAATTGAAATTCTGAAATTTCATCTCCATTTGCCAATAACTCTTGTGGAACACCTAAAGGGTTAATGACGTTTGTAAAAATCTGTTTTGAATACCTTGAGGGGTGTAGTTTCTTAGATGGGGTCACTTTTATGGAGTTTCTACTCTAGGGTCTCATCAGGGGGGCTTCAAATGGGACATGGTGTCAAAAAAACCAGTCCAGCAAAATCTGCCTTCCAAAAACCGTATTGCATTCCTTTCCTTCTGCGCCCTGCCATGTGCCCGTACAGCAGTTTACAACCACATATGGGGTGTTTCTGTAAACTACAGAATCAGGGCCATAAATATTGTGTTTTGTTTGGCTGTTAACCCTTGCTTTGTTACTGGGGAAAAATGGATTAAAATGGAAAATTTGCCAACAAATTGAAATTGTGAAATTTCATCTCCATTTGCCAATAACTCTTGTGGAACACCTAAAGGGTTAACAACATTTGTAAAATCTGTTTTGAATACCTTGAGGGGTGTAGTTTCTAAGATGGGGTCACTTTTATGGAGTTACTACTCTAGGGTTGAATCAGGGGGGCTTCAAATGGGACATGGTGTCAAAAAACCAGTCCAGCAAAATCTGCCTTCCAAAAACCGTATGGCATTCCTTTCCTTCTACGCCCTGCCGTGTGCCCGTACAGCAGTTTACGACCACATATGGGGTGTTTCTGTAAACTACAGAATCAGGGACATAAATATTGAGTTTTGTTTGGCTGTTAACCCTTACTTTGTTACTGGGAAAAATGGATTAAAATGAAAAATTTGCCAACAAATTGAAATTCTGAAATTTTATCTCCATTTGCCAATAACTCTTGTGGAACACCTAAAGGGTTAACGACATTTGTAAAATCTGTTTTGAATACCTTGAGGGGTGTAGTTTCTTAGATGGGGTTTACTTTTATGGAGTTTCTACTCTAGGGTTGCATCAGGGGGGCTTCAAATGGGACATGGTGTAAAAAAAAACAGATCCAGCAATTGGCATTCCTTTCCTTCTGCGCCCTGCCGTGTGCCTGTACAGTAGTTTACGACCACATATGGGGTGTTTCTGTAAACTACAGGATCCAGGGCCATACATTTTGAGTTTTGTTTGGCTTTTAACCCTTGCTTTGTAAAAGTAAAAAAAATATTAAAATGGAAAATCTGCCAAAAAAGTGAAATTTGGAAATTGTATCTCTATGTTCCATTATTTCTTGTGGAACACCTGAAGGGTTAACAACGTTTGTAAAATCTGTTTTGAATACCTTGAGGGGTGTAGTTTCTTAGATGGGGTCACTTTTATGGAGTTTCTACTCGAGGGGTGCATTAGGGGGGCTTCAAATGGGGGGGCTTCAAAACCTGCCTTCCAAAAACCGTATGCCGTGTGCCCGTACAGCGGTTTACGATCACATATGGGGTGTTTCTGTAAACTACAGAATCAGGGACATAAATATTGAGTTTTTTTTGGCTGTTAACCCTTGCTTTGTTACTGGGAAAAATTGATTAAAATGGAAAATTTGACAAAGAATTGAAATTTTGAAATTTCATCTCCATTTGCCAATAACTCTTGTGGAACACCTAAAGGGTTAACGACGTTTGTAAAATCTGTTTTGAATACCTTGAGGGGTGTAGTTTCTTAGATGGGGTCGCTTTTATGGAGTTTCTACTCTAGGGTCTCATCAGGGGGGCTTCAAATGGGACATGGTGTCAAAAAAACCAGTCCAGCAAAATCTGCCTTCCAAAAACCGTATGGCATTCCTTTCCTTCTGCGCCCTGCCGTGTGCCCGTACAGCAGTTTACAACCACATATGGGGTGTTTCTGTAAACTTAAGCTTCAGGGCCATAAATATTGAGTTTTGTTTGGCTTTTAACCCTTGCTTTGTTACTGGGGAAAAATGGATTAAAATGGAAAATTTGCCAACAAATTGAAATTGTGAAATTTCATCTCCATTTGCCAATAACTCTTGTGGAACACCTAAAGGGTTAACGACATTTGTAAAATCTGTTTTGAATACCTTGAGGGGTGTAGTTTCTTAGATGGGGTCACTTTTATGGAGTTTCTACTCTAGGGTTGCATCAGGGGGGCTTCAAATGGGACATGGTGTCAAAAAACCAGTCCAGCAAAATCTGCCTTCCAAAAACCGTATGGCATTCCTTTCCTTCTGTGCCCTGCCGTGTGCCCGTACAGCAGTTTACGACCACATATGGGGTGTTTCTGTAAACTACAGAATCAGGGCCATAAATATTGAGTTTTGTTTGGCTGTTAACCCTTACTTTATTACTGGGAAAAATTGATTAAAATGGAAAATTTGCCAACAAATTGAAATTCTGAAGTTTTATCTCCATTTGCCAATAACTCTTGTGGAACACCTAAAGGGTTAACGACATTTGTAAAATCTGTTTTGAATACCTTGAGGGGTGTAGTTTCTTAGATGGGGTCGCTTTTATGGAGTTTCTACTCTAGGGTCTCATCAGGGGGGCTTCAAATGGGACATGGTGTAAAAAAAAACAGATCCAGCAATTGGCATTCCTTTCCTTCTGCGCCCTGTCGTGTGCCCGTACAGTAGTTTACGACCACATATGGAGTGTTTCTGTAAACTACAGGATCCAGGGCCATAAATTTTGAGTTTTGTTTGGCTTTTAACCCTTGCTTTGTAAAAGTAAAAAAAAATATTAAAATGGAAAATCTGCCAAAAAAGTGAAATTTGGAAATTGTATCTCTATGTTCCATTATTTCTTGTGGAACACCTAAAGGGTTAACAACGTTTGTAAAATCTGTTTTGAATACCTTGAGGGCTGTAGTTTCTTAGATGGGGTCGCTTTTATGGAGTTTCTACTCTAGGGTCTCATCAGGGGGGCTTCAAATGGGACATGGTGTCAAAAAAAACAGATCCAGCAATTGGCATTCCTTTCCTTCTGCGCCCTGCCGTGTGCCCGTACAGTAGTTTACGACCACATATGGGGTGTTTCTGTAAACTACAGGATCCAGGGCCATAAATTTTGAGTTTTGTTTGGCTTTTAACCCTTGCTTTGTAAAAGTAAAAAAAATATTAAAATGGAAAATCTGCCAAAAAAGTGAAATTTGGAAATTGTATCTCTATGTTCCATTATTTCTTGTGGAACACCTAAAGGGTTAACAACGTTTGTAAAATCTGTTTTGAATACCTTGAGGGGTGTAGTTTCTTAGATGGGGTCACTTTTATGGAGTTTCTACTCGAGGGGTGAATTAGGGGGGCTTCAAATGGGAAATGGTGTAAAAAAAAAATAATCCAGCAAAACCTGCCTTCCAAAAACCGTGTGCCCGTACAGCGGTTTACGATCACATATGGGGTGTTTCTGTAAACTACAGAATCAGGGCCATAAATATTGAGTTTGGTTTGGCTGTTAACCCTTGCTTTGTAACTGGAAAAAAAATTATTAAAATGAAAAATCTGCCAAAAAAATGTGAAATTTTGAAATTGTATCTCTATTTTCCTTTAACTCTTGTGGAACACCTAAAGGGTTAACAAAGTTTGTAAAATCAGTTTTGAATACCTTGAGGGGTGTAGTTTCTAGAATGGGGTCATTTTTGGGTGGTTTCTATTATGTTTGCATCGCAAAGTGACTTCAGACCTGAACTGGTCCCTAAAAATTGGGTTTTTGAAAATTTCTGAAAAATTTCAAGATTTGCTTCTAAACTTCTAAGCCTTGTAACATCCCCAAAAAAATTTATATAATTTCCAAAATGATCCAAACATGAAGTAGACATATGGGGAATGTAAAGTAATAACTATTTTTGGAGGTATTACTATGTATTATAACAGTAGAGAAATTGAAACTTGGAAATTTGCAATTTTTTTAATTTTTTTTTGTAAATTTGGTATTTTTTTTATAAATAAAAATTTATTTTTTTGACTTCATTTTACCCTGGTCATGAAGTACAATATGTGATGAAAAAACTATCTCAGAATGGCCTGGATAAGTCAAGGCGTTTTAAAGTTATCAGCACTTAAAGTGACACTGGTCAGATTTGCAAAGGTGAAATAAGGCTGTGTCCTGAAGGGGTTAAAATTATCCCAGTGAAATCTGCTCTCCAAAAACCATATGGCGTTCCTTTCCTTCTGCGCCCTGCCGTGTGCCCGTACAGTGGTTCACGACTACATACAGGGTATTTCTGTAAACTACAGAATTAGGGCAATAGATATTAAGTTTTGTTTGGCTGTTAACCCTTGCTTTGTTACTGGAAAAAATTGATTAAAATGGAAAATCGGACAAAAAAGTGAAATTCTGAAATTTAATTTACATTTTACTTTAATTCTGGTGGAACACCTAAAGGGTTAAGAAAGTTTGTAAAATCAGTTTTTAATACCTTGAGGGGTGTAGTTTCTAAAATGGGGCCATTAATGGGTGGTTTCTATTATGTAAGCCTCGCAAAGTGACTTCAGACGTGAACTGGTCCTTAAAAAGTGGGTTTTGGAAATTTTCTGAAAAATGTCAAGATTTGGTTCTAAACTTCTAAGCCTTCTAACGTCCCAAAAAAAGAAAATGATCCAAACATAAAGTAGACATATGGGAAATGTAAAGTAATAACTATGTTATGAGGTATCACTATCTGTTTTAAAAGCAGAGAAATATAAATTTTGAAAATTGTGAATTTTTCTAAATTTTGGGTAAATTTTTAATTTTTTTATAAATAAAAATGAAATGTTTTGACTCAAATTTACCACTGTCATGAAGTACAATATGTGACGAGAAAACAATATCAGAATGGCTTGGATAAGTAAAAGCGTTTTAAAGTTATCACCACATAAAGTGACACGTGTCAGATTTGCAAAAAATGGCCTGGTCCTTAAGGTGAAAAATGACTGGGTCCTGAAGGGGTTAAGCACAAAGAGGCCTCCGTGGTCATCTTGATTGAAGATCTTATCAACGGCCAGCGTGATGATGTCATCATGCACCACGATAAGGTATTATTATTCGTTTTTTAACTGATTAACCCCTAAAAACCCAAATTTTTCATCTCAGATGCCGCCATCAGCGATGAGCATGGCATCTAAGGGCTTTATTGGCGGGGGCGGCACAATTACCATTCACTGTCATTGCGCCCAATACTCATAAAGACATGTTCTTCATGACAAAGTAATTTGTCATGAAGCAAATTTCTTTGTGAAATTCAGTGACGCTTGACATTACATTGATTTGGTTGTGGAACCAGTGGTATGGCCATTTCTCCAAAGTGTCCCTAGAGCCATTTTCGTGCTACTGTGAGCATCCAAGGCATAAGCGTGCTACCTTGGCCTGCAGTGTCTGTAGACTTGTCACCCATTGAACATATCTGGGACATCATTGGTCAGCAATTGCAAAGGAAGCTATCATCTTGATGATTTGCGTGCCCAAGTGCATTCAGCATGACAGAATATTCCTCAGACAACCATTAAAGGGGTTATCCAATTTCTGAAACGCCCCCACCCCCCCATGTGTCGGTCCCCTCACAGGTAAAATACCTACCCCGCTTCCAGCTCCCAGCGCCGCTCCTGGTCCCCTCACCGCCTCTGCTGCTTCTTCCTGAAGGCAGGTGAGGATGGGGACGAGCCTCCCTAGCATAATCCACGATGCTAGGGAGGCTCATCCCCATCCCCGCCTGCCATTGGCTGCTCCCCCCCGACACCGGATGTTTTCCTTCGTGTACAGGAAGAAGCAGCGATGGCGGTGCGGGAAACCAGGAACAGCGCAGGGAGCGGGGTAAGTATATTACCTGTGAGGTGCCAGGCACATGGGGGTGCTGTTTCAGAAATTGGTTAACCCCTTTAATAACCTCACTGATAGCATGCCAAGGCGTGTAAGTGCATGTATTTCTGCATTCATCCTCCATAATGAATAAATTGTGATGTTTTAAATATTTTGTTTCTATCTTTTTATCATTTGCATGTCATTAACATGCCTATTGATCCTGTGATTCCCATAATTCCCTTACCTTTCCATTTAGTGTTGCAATTTAAATGTTGAGAAGTGTAAATAAAGATTTCCTCTGCATGTGACCAATGAGATCAGCAATTTCCCGTTTATTCCTCACAATCCTGTTTCTGGCTGTTAGACAACTGGATGCAGAAGAAGCCCTCTCTATACAAATACATTTATTCTTAAAAGATACAGTAGGTACAGACCTTTTCCTTTTTGTTTAAGAAATCGGATGTGAATGAGGCTTTATTTTAGTGTTCAGTTTAAAGATTTGCTGGGAGAATTGTTATACAGTATATTGATTTTTTATTTTTGTACTTTTATTTAAAAAAAAATTGGGGGGGAAAGTCAGTTTTTTTTACTTTGGACAATTTTCTCAATACATTTTAATGATTTTATTTGGTCCCACTTGGGGACTTGAACATGATCTTCCATTCACTGCTATAATATATTGCATTTGCAATATCGCAGTATCACTAACATGCAGCCTATTTAGCTTAATAGGCTCACAGACATAGTAAGGTGGGGAGAAGAGGGCTTTGTTAGGCCCCTGGATGCAATGGCACTAGAATCCTGCTGACACTGATGGGATGACACATGGAGACCTCTTCCTTTATAAAACCTCTTGGGTGCTATGGTCTTCAGAAATAACTTCACCCATCCCTACAATACATGTATGGTGCCTGTTTCAGGTGGACAGAAAATAGACTTGGATTTTTTTGAATCACACTTTACAATAATATCCTGGAACCCTCTTTCTTTTATCTCCTCTTGCAACCAGCGCCTCTGTACATCAGGTACCCTTTTCCTATTCCTAACAGGAACTCGGCCTTAATGATCACATTCAGAAGCTAAAATCCTGTCCTGATAATGTGCTGCCGAGTAAGGGATGAAGTTAACCTGGGTTGGGCCTACATTGTGGCAGGAAATGGACCATGCAATATATCTAGTGCAAATGTCCCAAGACGTTCTATTTTTTTAAAATCAAGAATTTTTCCCTGTTCTGCTTAGGTAAAATGGACCAGTTTTGAAAGTGACCTATCATTTATGTTTGATCTTTGGATCACCTTTGAGTCTGTACCTAGGTCCAGGAGGTCCATCAACAGTCCTTTCTGGAAGGAGCAAATCTCCTGACATTCAACAAAATTTTTATATTCTGGACAACCAACATTTCCATAACCAAACCTAAGACCCCTTTCACACGGGCGAGAATTGCACACGGGTGCCATGCGTGAGGTGAACGCATTGCACCCGCACTGAATCCGGACTCATTCACTTCAATGGGGCTGTTCAGATGAGCAGTGATTTTCACGCATCACTTGCGCGTTGTGTGAAAATCGCAGCATGTTCTATATTCTGCGTTTTTCATAGAAATGAATGGGGATTCGTGAAAATAGCAAGCATCCACAAGCAAGTGCGGATGCAATGCGATTTTCACGCATAGTTGCTAGGAGATGATGTTAGTAAATTAATAAAAGTTAATTTACTGTATTATTTTCCCTGATAACATGGTTATACGTGAAAATAATAGCATTCTTAATGCAGAATGCTTACAAAAATGTGTATTGAGGGGTTAAAAAAAAATTAAAATTAACTCACCTTATCCCCTTGTTTGCTCAGCCGGCATAGTCTTCTTGCTTCTTCTTACAGGACCTGCAAAAGGACCTTTGATGACATAATCGCGCTCACCACGTGGTGAGCGTGGTGACGTCACCGCAGGCCCTGCTGAATAAATATAGAAGGATTTTCTATCTTCATTCAGCAGGACCTGGGCTGATGTCACCACGCTCACCACGTGGTGAGCGCGATTACATCATCAAATGTCCTTTAGCAGGTCCTGTAAGAAGAAGCAAGAAGACTATGCCGGCTGAGCAAACAAGGGGATAAGGTGAGTTAATTTTAAAAAAATTTTAACCCCTCAATCCACATTTTTGTAAGCATTCTGCATTAAGAATGCTATTATTTTCTCTTAAAACCATGTTATAAGGGAAAATAATAAAATGAATCAGTGAAGAAGTTCAGGTCTGGGTACCACATTCAGGTTTTTTTCACGCGCGTGCAAAACGCCCTTGTGAAAGAGGCCTAAGTAGGGTAAGGCAGTCATGCTTTCATTATCTCTTCTCACTCTTCCTCCCCCATCTATTCCTCATTTTGCTCTTCTGACAGATCTTCTTTAAATGTCTCAAGTAACCGTTGTCAAGAGAGCTCTTTTTAAATTGTGATAGCTAGATCAATATGTTTCTGCACTTTCAGCATGGACAAGCGTAACATTTTTTTAAATGTATTTTCTTATTTTCTAATTGTAGTGTGTTTTATTCTAGTATTGACATAATTTTGGCGGCAACCATTTTGCACAGCTGCTGCAACAGCAGTTCCAGAAATGTGCTTTACAGCAGGCACCTGAACATGAGAATGCTCAATAAATCAGAAGATGACCTTTTGAATTCTATAAGAGACAATTGTGAGCATGCTCTTGAACATGTGCAGTGACCTGTAGGTTCACTGATAAAGGGTTAATGCTATGGTCCCTGCTAAAGAATTAATGTTAAACTATATTATTGTTCAACTATATTTACTGAGATGCTAACTATACATTTTCAAAGCTACAAATGGCTTATGTGACTTTACTATGCTCTCTGTATTACAAAAGGCAATGTAGCAAATAGTTAAATGGCACTTTTTAGTGTTATTTGCTGGGTAGCGGGCTGGCCCCATCTCCTGGTTAGTGAGTCTTCTGGTGAACAAGCAAGACAGAGGACATGTCTAATATGTGCTGCTGACAAGTAGGTTAAGCCAGAAGCCGGTGTGTAGCTGAAGCAGAATTTATCCAGGGTGAAAACATCCCGGTGCGATTTCAATCTGCCAGAAAAGTAACTTTGCTAAGAATCAGAGAGAGTGGAAGGCAGAGAAGCATTGCATTTATACAGAAGGTTGAGGACCATAAAGGGACAGTTCTTTGACAGTGACAGTAAAGGTAACGCCTGCATATGGCTGTAGATTTTACAGCATGTGGTTTGGGCTATATTGCCTCTGGTGCCCACCACACTACCGGGATGGACCAACCATTCAATCTAGGACTGAACCTCAGAGTTGGGCCTTGCACTTTGCACATGCCTAGTAGCCACTGTGCAGGGAAGGTGAGAGGAGGAACTGAGTTATCCTCATCATCTGTTGTCAATGGTGTGATCTTAGGTTATCTTTCATTATAATCTTGCCCTTTGATGATAATGAGATGAATACTGACCCTTCAACACTGTGTACAGCACAAACTGAATAGTAACTAGAAGTGTGAGGGCTCAGTGACCATTGATTATGCCAGGTGGAGAGAGCGGGGGGCTCAGTGATGCTGTTTCTCCTGGACATGTGGAAAACAATAAAGAAGACTTCTAGACATAGGAGGTGAAAAAATCCATGGGCACTGCTGTAAAAAAGTGCATCGTAGTAGTCAGCAGTGGAGTCAAGTCTATTTTGGAAATTACTACCAGATCGCATGGTCATGCAACAAGTGGCCACAGTGGAGTCAGGGCCTAAATTTGATGTTTCACATGTCCCCTTGAATGAAGAGGAACAGAGGTAGAAAGCAGCTTAGCATGTCAATGTGAAGCCACAGCCTAAATTTGGTGGAGCAACTAGACGTCAACGTCACAACTTGTCTGGAAATGAGGATAAGTAGGGGCAGGGTGTGACCTTGTAGGCCGCAGTGAGACTGCTGATAAAATTACTATTTGTGACCTGAATACAAGGTTACACATGACTGTTGGAACTGAGGAGTGTGCGGCCTGGTAGATCTGGATAAGTCAGGAGCTAAATTTCCAGCAAACAGAAGTACATGTCCCAGACACAAGAGTGAAAGGTTGGGGATAACATCTAAAATCACCTAATCTAAAATAACCCCATCTTCATACTCTCATCTGTTCCCCTGGAGTACTAGCAGGCTCACCCCTTCAACGATTGGCACCTAGTCATGGCGGTGAGGAGGCAAATGTGGACATTCAGTGAACCCATAGCTTGTGGGCAACAGAGAAGCGTGATTGCTCTGTTCCACTTGGTCTTCTTGGAGGAGGTAACAGTGTGATAATTCAGCATTGCTCTACATTGGGTCCTTGTTTCCCACCTGGAAGGGAAAGAATAAATAGGGGGAAATAATAAACTAAAATAATAAAAGAGATAGAAGATAGAAGAAGAGATCTTCAAAAGCACAAAGATCTGCCTTCTACAGGCACTAAGATACTCTTGGCACTACTGGGGGCAGTCTGTTGGCAAAACTCATCTCCTTCCCCTTCTTGCTGCTGACAATACGATCCCTTATTACTACCCACTGTTAGGCCACTGCCGAGGTTGGGGGGGAGTGACTGAGCATGTGTGTCCATCAGCACTCAGCTCATTAGGTGGATGTGCAAGTAGCTATGCATCTTGAACACCAGGTGGCACTATATATACTATATAAGTTAATGCCATAACTCTTCACTGGATCATTCATGATCTATACAATGAATAAAAGGCATGACTTCTTATCTGCTGCCAAAGTGGAGAGATACTATAAAAAGCTCCAAAGGACTTTGCATTATATGCAGAGTCTTTTTAATGTGTATCTCTGCATTTCACCTTCAGTGAGAGTGCAGTGCTATTTAGCATTTACTGCCAATTTTTACACCAAATTAGAATTGATTACTGGGAGAGAGCCCTAGCAGAAAGATAACCTGCGATCAGCTTATTCACAAGAAACAGCCCAAAGTAGACAACTCTTTATGAGAAAAAAAACTATGTATCCAGTACTAGTGTACTCTCAGTGTCCCAATACTGTTTTTCCCATTCCCCTCCATAAAGAGTTCATAAAAGTTAACCAGTAAATTATGTGTACCCCCAAATGGTGCCATTAAAAACTACAGCTTGTAGTTTTTAATGGCACCTCATATGGCTGCATCGGCAAAAAAATAAAAAAGTTATAGCTCTTGGAATGCAACAATGAAAAACGTTGCTTGTTAATTAAGGCCCCAAATGCATACAAGCGGAGGGCTGGGGCGCTAATGATACGTAATATACAAAACTCGAGTATTCAGATAATTGCTCTGAATCATGATTTCCATTTATGATCCATTGGTATCCTGTGACCTTCTTGTTGAATCTGTCTGTATTTAGCCCTGATTTATTTCTATGTTTTTTAGATTAGGGTGACTCACCATTGAAATTCCAAAATCACATTATTCCATTATTAAACAATTAATTCCACCATAGTTTTACCCAGTGCTCACACCCTGTTTATTCACTGCTTTAGGAAGATCTGCCTGTCTATAATTTATTTCATTGTCCAAATTCTGACACCGTTTCTCCTTAGATCATGCTACCTTTCATATCTATCTTATTCTCGTGGTCTTTCTCTTGAGACATGCAGTCATCAAGACAATCATTCCATCAATAGGTTGTGTGCTCCTATGTTCCCCCCCAGCCATTAGCCAGTCCAACTTCTTTCTTCTTTTCAAAACATCTTATATATTATGAGACATCAGCCTATTTGGTCGCTACAATCTAGATTTCATTCTCGACACTCTATCAGCTCCCACCAAATAACCAATTATCCTCAGACTGATAAATTCGAAGGTCTTCTCCTGGAGCTGTCTACAACTTACCACACGGATGATCACAATCTGGTGCACCTAAAATCCAAAGGGATTTAAGTGAGAGAACTATTAGAATTCGGCCACATGTGGCGGATACATTGTAATATTTCTGCAGAAATTCAACAGTGTGAACAGTGGCAGTAAAATGTCATCCACACCCAGACTTATAAACCACAGCATGTCGATTTTTGCTTTACCGTTTTTGTAAATCATGTGGCATTGAGGAGTTTGCGGCAAACCCACTGCAAAATTTGTGTCGGATTTTCCACACTACAATATGTCGGGTGAATACACAGGCGGCAAACTTGTTCCAGAAATGTTTGCAACTGTCCCATTCGTCTAAATGGGGCTTGCAGAAATCCACGTGCTTCCTACCAAAACAACCCTATTCAGATGAATAGAACAGATTTCTATTTGCAGCAATTTCTGCAACAAATCTTCTACATGTACTGATGGTCGGCTCACAAGAAGTCAAAAACACCTATTTATTATTATCTCTAAAAATGCAACTATAATAAAATAGTCAATGCAATTGTGATGCATTTAAAATAAAAACATATATGAATGACAATATACAATAAATTGGAATTGGTCGCGGTCCCTCCTATGTGGTGGGTTGCGGAGCTCACGCAGCCCACAGTTTTATAATACAGCTGCAATCCTTTATAAACTGAAGAAACAATATCAAATGTTACAGTCAGATTGATTTGTAGAAAAGCCTTCAAAAACAGATATATGCTGCGTTTTTTGAGTGCACTTATGCTGCATATGGTGCACTTACTACCCTGTCAGTGAGTTTAGTTGCAGTGTCCTGCGTTCTTGTTCTGTATAGCCAGACTATAGCGCTCTTGGTAACAGATGGAGAAAAAGTAACAAAAATGTCCTGCACACCTTGAATAATGTCCAGTATAGCTGCGCATAAAAAATGCCTGAATGAGCTAAGATATACACTCACCTAAAGAATTATTAGGAACACCATACTAATACGGTGTTGGACCCCCTTTTGCCTTCAGAACTGCCTTAATTCTACGTGGCATTGATTCCACTAGGTGCTGATAGCATTCTTTAGAAATGTTGGCCCATATTGATAGGATAGCATCTTGCAGTTGATGGAGATTTGAGGGATGCACATCCAGGGCACGAAGCTCCCGTTCTACCACATCCCAAAGATGCTCTATTGGGTTGAGATCTGGTGACTGTGGGGGCCATTTTAGTACAGCGAACTCATTGTCATGTTCAAGAAACCAATTTGAAATGATTCGAGCTTTGCGACATGGTGCATTATCCTTCTGGAAGTAGCCATCAGAGAATGGGTACATGGTGGTCATGAAGGGATGGACATGGTTAGAAACAATGCTCAGGTAGCCTGTGGCATTTAAACGATGCCCAATTGGCACTAAGGGGCCTAAAGTGTGCCCAGAAAACATCCCCCACACCATTACACCACCACCAGCAGCCTGCACAGTGGTAACAAGGCATGATGGATACATGTTCTCATTCTGTTTACGCCAAATTTGGACTCCCATTTGAATGTCTCAACAGAAATCGAGACTCATCAGACCAGGCAACATTTTTCCAGTCTTCAACAGTCCAATTTTGGTGAGCTCGTGCAAATTTTAGCCTCTTTTTCCTATTTGTAGTGGAGATGAGTGGTACCCGGTGGGGTCTTCTGCTGTTGTAGCCCATCCGCCTCAAGGTTGTGCGTGTTGTGGCTTCACAAATGCTTTGCTGCATACCTCGGTTGTAACGAGTGGTTATTTCCGTCAACGTTGCTCTTCTATCAGCTTGAATCAGTCGGCCCATTCTCCTCTGACCTCTAGCATCCACAAGGCATTTTTGCCCACAGGACTGCCGCATACTGGATGTTTTTCCCTTTTCACACCATTCTTTGTAAACCCTAGAAATGGTTGTGCGTGTAAATCCCAGTAACTGAGCAGATTGTGAAATACTCAGACTGGCTCGTCTGGCACCAACAACCATGCCACGCTCAAAATTGCTTAAATCACCTTTCGTTCCCATTCTGACATTCAGTTTGGAGTTCAGGAGATTGTCTTGACCAGGACCACACCCCTAAATGCATTGAAGCAACTGCCATGTGATTGGTTGACTAGATAATTGCATTAATGAGAAATAGAACAGGTGTTCCTAATAATTCTTTAGGTGAGTGTGTATATATATATACCTCACCGGAAGATGAGTGAGCTATATGGTTTTTAGGTTGATTGTGATAGACAAATATACACGCAGTACTTGTGTATGAGTTCACTCACGTGTATGTCGGTTCACCCACCTTGCATATGCTGCCGTATGCTTCATTCCTTTTTCTCACACAGCATTGAGCGCATGGCTTCGTCCGTGGAGTGGTACCTACTGGAATCCGTGTTGCGTATGGCTCGTACGCTGGCAGTCTCACAAGTCGTCTCTCGCTGGTAGCGGCACTTCGTGCATGCGTATTGTAGATTTGTAACTTTTCATATACTTTTGTAGCGGTCTGTGATGTGGCAGGGTATCTTCAAAAGGATGCAGCTGTTATTAACAAAATATCGCCAGACGCGTTTCAAAACCACAAGGGTTTCTTCCTCAGTGGCAGAAAAATTTGTTGAAAAGAGAGGGACACATCGCTCCTTATAAAGAGCCAGTGACTAAGTTAAAACCTGGACCGGACCGTGACTTATGGTGTCATGTCTTACATACTTCGGTACTTTATTCACATTATGCGTCTTTGCATTTACAGTTGCTATGTTAGCTTTCGCTATAGCTTATATCTATTATAATATTAACATATGTACTATAAATCATAAAGTTATTTGATAAATATCGATATAAAGGCTAACAGTGGCCTGAAAAATATATATAAAGATAACATGTAATTACAAAACAAAAATAAAATAAAAATAGTAAAAATAAAAATGAAAATAAAGAATACAAAATAATAAAAATTGAATTGAAAGTAAAGATTAAAGTAATAAAAATAAGAATAAAAATACAAATACGTTGGGGTTTTTCTTTCTTTTTTCTCTTTGGTTGATAGATAGGCTGGTACCAGTGGGAGGATGCAGGTCATGTCGATGCACTGGTAAAACAGCCTGGCATCGACATGTCATGTAAACCTGCCACTGGACCAGCTATAGAAATCTGAAAATCTCCAGTTGTGAATTGAGTCCCTTGGGTACCATAGTTCCAAATTCATAAATCATTTTTGTCTCATATCTTGACATCTTAGATGTAAAATCACATCCCCTCCAATTCTTTATTGACAGACTGAGAGACGCAAATTTTAAGCCTGTTGGATCACCAGCATGATGCAATTTAAAATGATGGGACAACGTGTTTTTCTCGTAGCCCTTTTTAATATTGTTTACATGTTCAGATATCCTAACTTTGAGGGTCCTACCGGTGCGGCCCACATACTGTTTTGCACATGGGCATTCCAACATATATATTACCGCCTCGCTGTTACATGATAGAATCTCATTTATCTCCCATTCATATGAGTTGGTTTGGGAAATTACTTTTGTAGTTTTTTTTAAGGAAACTTTGTTATTCTACGTGTGACTATACCCTTGAAAATGTCGTAACTAGACCACCCTCAGACCAGTGCTAGACGATCACACATAGAGCTTGGAACTTCTGGTCTCCACTCATGTCTAAATTTGACATATCGTTTGTTGTTCCTGCTAGGTAGGTTCTCTATTGTTTATATCTGCTGTAGGAATCATGTACAACTTCTTATCTGATAATCATGAAATCTAACCATCTTTCCACATCCAGAATGCCTTGTGGATGACAATTTTCATAATCAACCCCAAAGTCCTTGTGTGTGCTCTTATCATATCCTGTCTAGACTACTGTAACACCCTCCTTTGTGCCTTTCACTAGACTGGCTCCTGGCCAATCTATTATGAATAGTAGAGCAAGTCTTACGTTGTACATCTCACCTCCTACTCCTTGACGTCTCTTCTCTTTATGTCTCTTTACAACATCTGCCTTTCATGAAATTCATTTTCTGGGCAGCTTGAAGAACCACAGATTTCTAAAACGAAAGGGCATGGTGCTTTTACAAAAAAACAACTCTGTAAATGGAAATCTACAACATATTGTTCATTATAGAGCTCTAGGTATCTGATGGGTTTGTTCATGTATGAAAAGCTTCAAGGAGCACTCCAGCATTATATAGTGTAGAATAGAACATTGTTAAAGCATAATGTAGACACTGTTGTGTCCCATATATCTTGTGTATATATCTTTTAGTTGATATGCTATATATGGGTTGTCTGCCATCTTGGCTTCTCCTTGACCTCTCCTCTTTTTGAAAATGTATTAAAAAGGAAAAACTACAATTTCAAAGGGGCATACCTATCCTGACTAGAGATGAGTGAATCGAAGCTGACGAAGTGGAATACATTCCGAATTTCAGGAAAAATTTGATTTTCCTCGTGCTTCGTGGTAAAGAATCCCATTTTTTTCCTAAAATGGTGGCTGCACGTGTGAGGACATGGAGAAAGAAACTCTGGGAAGGCGGGATCACCCAGACTGACATGCATGCAGCCAATCAGCAGCCAGCCCTGTGATGTCACATCCTATAAATACAGCAGCCATCTTAGATTTTGCCATTCACCAGTGTACTTAGTGCAGGTAGAAACGTATCTGAAGGTGCTAGGGACAGTGCTAGAAAAAAACGTCATTGTGCTAAAAAAAAAAAAAGATTTAAGAACGCAGGGAAAGATTATTCAAGATGTAGGGAAAGGATAGGGAGGAATCATTCCACAGCATTTCTGTTGAACAGGGTTCAGTAAGGGAGTTTTTTAGCCTGGGTAATAGGAACAATCCTATTACACCTTGCTGTACTGACTGCGAATCCAAATTGCCATTATACAGCTCTGTAATTCCAGCAAACCGTTCTTGTTATTGGGGTGCCAGTGCTGTTTGATACAGCCATTAACAGGGATTATTACAAAGAAATATTTCCATGTCTTATTTGCCCTTGTGCGGTGCAGTTATCTGTAGCAAAGGCTTTTGTGGGGTGTTTTAGCGGAAAAATAAAAAATACATTTGCCGCTCTGCTGTGCAGTTATCTGTAGTAAAGGCTTTTGTGGAGTGTTTTAGCGGAAAAAGAAAACATACATTTGCCGCTCTGCTGTGCAGTTATTTCTTTTAAAGCCTTTTGTGACAAGTATTAGCACAAAAAGAAAAAATACATTTGCCGCTCAGCGGTGCAGTTATCTGTAGTAAAGGCTTTTGTGGGGTGTTTTAATTACCTTTTAACTTATTTGATCTAACAGTATGTCAGGCAGAGAAGTGCCCGGCCCTGCACAGTGGCAGAGGCCTAAATGTTTCTGGTGCAGGCAGAGTTTCTGGTGAAGTCACAGCAGAGTAAGGGGCCGTGGCAGCAGGGGTCACTTCCAGAGGCCTGAGCTCCCAGTCTCAGCTAGCGGTCGTGTCGTGACCAGCAACCCAACGGTTCTTGAGTGGTTGACTCGATCTTTGACTTTGTCGCAAGTGACATCAGACACCCCCAGCCAAGAATCAGTGGGTTCGTCAGACACAACCCTTAGTTGGCATGATCCGGGAGCAGGCCCTGTGCCCTCACCTGTCCTCAACCTACCTCTGTCCCTTTCTGTTCCCTCACCGCGAGAAATATTACGGTGTATGCTGTAGGCTCTGCTCCACTTTTCAGCGCGGAAGAGCTACTAGAGGACAGTCAATCAGGTGGTACAGGACAACCAATTGAGACGTTTCAGCACATGGACATACCCCCTACCTTATAAATAAACCTGATCTGGCCGCCATTTTACATTCAGTGTTTTGCAAGTGTAGGGAGAGGTTGCTGTGTGGAGCAGGGACAGGCTGTTAGGGACACCAAACGCTGGCTAATAGGGCCACAAAAGTCATTTTAAGCACTAGTATAGGTGTGCTATCGATAGGTGTGATACACAGAGGGGTGCGATATATTTATAATATACTTTTATAGTGAGTCAAAAACACATAGATCTATATAGTGATCTCCTGGAAGTTAGGGGCCTAGGGGCTAGGGGCTTACTAGGGCCATTTTTATATAGGGTAAGGTTCCGGACGGGGTCGTTCTTATCAGGCGAGTGCTCTGTGGTTAGGCTATCAGGGCCACTATAGCACCCCCCTTTAGGGCAATATCAAAGACAGTTCTTTGCCCACCTTGTCCTTCAATACCACATCATCATCTAGCCCAGGGATAGATTTGGGATTCATGGATGTGCACTGGAACCCCCCGGATTGTGGTAGGACATACGGTTTCTGATTTGGTGCCGCCGAGCACCTGATTTAGTGCTGCCTAGCACTTGTTATTGCCTACCACATCTATGCTTTTTGGTTAACTTTAATAATTTAATTTATTTTCATTTTGAGGGATATCTTTTCCATTCACACGTCGGCAAAATGGGTCAACATACGTTCCGCAATTTTACGGAACGGGTGCAGACCCATTCATTTTCAATGGGGCCGGAATGTGCTGTCCACATCCGCATTTGCGGATCCACACTTCCGTATCTGTGCTTCTGTTTCCGCAAAAAAATGCAGACAAGATTAGACATTTTCTATTATAGTGCCGGCGATGTGCGGTCCACAAATTGCGGAATGCACATTGCCGGTGTCCGTGTTTTGCGGATCCGCAAAACACTTACGGACGTGTGAATGGACCCTCATAGTAAAATTAATAAAGGTTACGTGTTATCTTTATGTATATTCTAATGGATTGCCTTCCTTGTACAATGTTATAATATACTTTCTATGTTAGAAAGTATATTATAGTGCATTTGTATTGTGCGGCAGTTGTGTGCGGTTCTGCTGCGAGACTGCAGGTATATAGAGGGACAAGCGTTATTGGAACAAATAATTTCTACTGGTGTGATATACCAGTCGTCCCCCAAAAAAACTGATTGAAGTGGGGTGTTATATACCAATATACTTTCTTTATAGTGCATTTGGGTACTGTATAGTGCATTTGCGCATGCGCGTACGTGAAAATTATATTGCCAATATTTCGCATTGGAAAAAAAAATTAATCGAGATCGCAAATTCTAATAATAAATCTGGTATGTCACTGTCCATGCTGTGGGACTATTTGTGCACTTCTAGAAATTATTTCTTGGCTGCAAATATGAGCTGAAAGTTTTTCAGGTTCGCCTGCCATTAAAATGAATGGGACCAGCCGCGAACTTGCGGTTCGCGAACATTTGAGCGCGTTCGCAAACTGTCCCGGCAGATGTTCGTCCATCACTACTGGAGACGTGGCGCCTAGATCTCACATCCACATGAGCCCTGTGGGGGCTGAACTGGAGGAGGAGGAGGAGAACATTGTAGCACAAGCAATGTCTAGCGAGATGGGTGGTTTTTCTACACAGGTGACAGGAGAGGAGGAGCAGGAGGGAGATGAGGAAGATGAGGCAGATGACCCAGGCACACTGTGGCAGTATGCAGTGGAGATTGAGGTAGGGAGTCCCTCCGAGTCACTTGCGCAAATGGCCCGCTGCATGCTCACTTGCTTGGGTAGTGACAGACGAACTGTCACCATTTGGCAGAGGTGATGATTTCTGGCTCTCCACCTTGTTGGACCCTGGCTACCAGTCCAAAATGGGGGCCTTTTTAACAGCCGCTAAGAGGGAGGACAAACTGAACTACTATAGAGACATCCTATGTAGTCAGTTGGCCGCTGCCTATCTGTGCCATCGTCCATCCTCTCGCAAATCTGACCCAGGGGGCCCTCTGCGCTCACGTTCCACTGCCATGGCTGCTGGGGAGGGGTGGGGAGCAGCTTTCTTCACCCGCCTAATGAATAAAATACTCAAAAGCAGCAGCAGCTAGACCTGGAGCAGGACCTGAACCAGCAGGTGGTGGCATTCTTGGACAGTGTCCTGCCACCCCACATGCTGTCACCACCTTCAGACTCTGTCATTGTGCCACTCTGTGGCCTCCTCATGCTTCTGCTGCCTCCACACTCTGTCATTGTGCCACTCTGTGGCCTCCTCATGCCGCTGCCACCTCTACACTCTGTCATTGGGACACTCTGTGGTCTCCTGATGCTGCCGTCACCTCCAGACTCTGTCATTGGGATACTCTGTGGTTTCCTTATGCTGCCGCCACCTCCACACTCTGTCATTGTGCCACTATGTGGCCTCCTCATCCTGCTGCCACCTCCACACTCTGCAATAAGAGAGAGAAAAAAAGGAGCGAGGGTTAATCTTTCAGGTATATGTATTTCTTATTATTTTTGTATTTCTCCCGATGAAGGGGATCACCCCGAAACACGTTGAGCAGAATCTGGAATAAATAAAGCCCCTGTGTGACTGGCTACAGCCTACCATCATTATCTGCGACTCTACAGTCGATTCTGGCTAGGGGGGATTGGTTTGTTGGGTGTTTTGAGTTTATCCCACAGACTACCCCCCAGTGTCGTGAGTAAACACTCTGATATCTTAACGTGTTATTAACATGTTTTTAGCATGCTGTTTTTTATATATTTTTACTAGTTTTTTTTCTCTATAGATTTATCATATGTTTTAACTTTAAGCCTTTATGTTTTATGGTTTACATAATTGCGTATAATTAATAATCTGTAATCCACTATGTGGTGACCCCCAATTGACTGTGGTTATTGGAGAAACTCTACCCATTTGAGTAACATAACCTAACTTCTTGGCACACATGTGAGGTTCGCGCTTTGTCCTTTTCCTTTCCCTCTTCCTTTTGTTTTTTGTTCCTTGGGGACAGTCACGACCACTAGAGTTTTCACACACTCAGTAGGTTGTTCACATCCTCCGTTCTCTCCCTTTTCCCCAACAAAACCTTCACACTCTGTCATTGTGCCACTCTGTGGCCTCCTGATGCTGCCGTCACCTCCAGACTCTGTCATTGGGCCACTCTGTGGTCTCCTGATGCTGCTTCCACCTCACCACTACTTCATAGGGCCACTCTCTGGACTTCTCATGCTGTTCCCACCCTTCAAACTTCATGACTGGGCCACTATTTAGCCTTTTTGGCTTGGCTGACATCATCATTTATTTAACCTGCCTTCTGATCTGTCAGAAGGAAGTAAAAATAAGACGCACAACGGATCCTCTCTGTGTAGCAGCTGTAAGAATCAGAATTGGCTTATGATTTGGTAGCCAAAAGCAGGAGTGGGTACAAAACACAGAAGACATGCAAATATTCCATTCACATGTCATCTCTGTTTTGAATGCACTCCTGTTTTTTTTTGCATTAGCAATACTGATGGATTACTGACCAAATGCTGACCGAGTGAAGGCGGATGCTCCACAGACAGGATCAGTTTTTTGTGGGTTATTGTTCTGACGGATCAGAGGAAGGGCAAAATAATCAGTGACGTCAACACAGACTTACTGCTGAAACCCTCTCCACTCTGTCGGGGGGCTCTACTTGTATAAGCGTTTAATAGAACAGGTTCTGTAGCCATCTATGTGGAATCAGCTGATGACGGTGTAAAAGGAGTGTGCTACTTCTTGGCGCTAACATTGACCTGTTTGGCTGAGTTCATACATGAGTTATTTGGTCAGTTTTGGCCCTGTGACTGCCCAAATAAGTGAAGTGTGCAGTGAAGAGCCACACCTGTCATCTGCATGTCATACGGACTCACAGTATTATTTCACTACCAAAGCAGACTCCCTATACGTGTTACAGCAAGGCACAGTGTTCTACACCACTATAAAGGCTCTCTGCACAACGGAAATAGCAGTTTTTAAACATAATTCACAGCGAATTTATTCAGATCTAACCAAATTTTTCCCAAAAATGTGTGAATCGAATTTTTGAAGAATTCGCTCATCTCTAATCCTGGCTCTTTGCTATGACACTGGCAATTAAGCTGTGGGGCCTCCCATTTTTCTTGATCATCATTGAGATGTTTCTACACCATGATTGGAGTCAACCTGTGGTAAATTCAGTTGATTGGACATGATTTAGAAAGACACAGCCCTGTGTATATTAGGTCTCACAGTTGACAATCCATGTACAAAGACGAAAATAACTTCCTATAGATCTCAAAAACAGGATTGTGTACAGGCACAGATCTGGACAAGGGTATGCAAAAATGTCTGCTCCACTGAAAGTTTCCAAGAATACAGTGGCCTCCATAATTCTTAAATGGAAGAAGTTTGGAACAACCAGGACTCTGCTTAGAGCTGGCCACCCAAACAAACTAAGTAATCGAGAGAGAAGGGCCTTGGCAAGAGAGGTGACCAAGCACCGACGGTCCAATGGTCACTCTGGCTGAGCTCTCTAAATCCTGTGTGCAGATGGGAGAAACTTCCAGAAGGTCAACCATCACTGGAGAACTCCACCAATTTTGACTCGATGGCACAGTGGCCTGAAAGAAGCCTCTCCTCAGTAAAAGATACATGAAATTCTATCTGGAGTTTGCAAAAAAAAAGCACCTAGGGGACTCTCAGATTGTGAGAAACAAGATTCTCTGGTTGAATAAAACCAAGATTAAACTCTTTGGCCTCAATTCTAATGATCAGTTCTGGAGGAAACCAGGCGCTGCTCATCACCTGTCCAATACCATGCTGTGAGGGAGTTTTTTAGTGTTTGGGACAGCGAAAATGGTTAGGGTTCCAGGAAGTCAGCCACACGGGAGAGCAAGGTGTGGGTAGATGGAATGCATGACACAATGAGCTGCCCATAATGAAATGGTTCAAAATGTATTAAATGAGCTTGGAGGGAAAAAATTACATAGCTAATATATTGTTGGTCAGTTAGCTTTATGTATATCCTGCGTATTTCTTTAATTGGACTGTCTAGTCTAGAAAGCAAATGAGCGAACAGAAGGGGTCAACTTTTACATAGGACAGAGACTAGATATGAGATTCTTGCTCTGGAGAGGACCTGACAGTCCCATTAATGCCACAGAGTGCCCACTGATTTAAATGGAGACTGTGTAATTCTTTATGGCCAGGATTTTGATGTTGATGGCCTACCCTTAGGGTCGGTTATCAATATTAGATTGAAGAGGGTCCTAATCCTTCCACCTTCTGCCGACCAGCTGTTTGAGGAAGCCAGGGTGCTTACCGGAGCTCCAGTGAGTGCCGCAGCCTCCCCACAGCTTACCGAGCACAGCACTATCCATTGTATTGTGGCAGTTCTTAGAATTGCAGCTTAGCTCCATTCTCTTCAATGGGACTGAGCTGCATCAAGGCCATGTGACCAATGAACTTGATGTTGCATGGCTTAGGAAGAGATCTAAGCTCTCATGGAGCACTGCAGCCTCTTCACACTGCTGATGGTGCCAACAGCTGATCTGATGTTGATGATCTATCCTGAGAATAGGTCATCAATCATCAATATCAAAGTCCCGGAAAACCCCTTTAACCCCTTGGTGACTTCTGTCGTACATATACGGCGGAAGTTGCCACTTTTAAGATGGCACCCGCTTACACATGCAGGGAACACTATAGCCGCTGGGCTTCTGCTGTTTCACACAGCAGAGACCTGCAGCGGATGTATGCAATACATTTACCCCTCAGATGCCATGGTAGAATGTGACCACGGCATCTGATCGGTCCAGAAGGATGTTATGGGCCCATAACAGCCTTTCCTGGCTAAGATCGGGGCACCTGTTATGGTACAGTAATAGCTCGAAACCTCAAGCATGCTTTGGTAGCTATTATTATTAAGTATCAATACAGGCCAACAGGTGACAGCACTGTATTGGTAT
This sequence comes from Bufo bufo, assembly GCF_905171765.1. Taxonomy (NCBI): domain Eukaryota; kingdom Metazoa; phylum Chordata; class Amphibia; order Anura; family Bufonidae; genus Bufo; species Bufo bufo. The sequence goes on along the minus strand of NC_053393.1, from coordinate 49,681,704 downwards.
TACTGTAAATGGAGTGTTCTATGATATCTATTTAGGCTACTTTCACACTTGCGGCAGAGTGATCCGGCAAGCAGTTCCGTCGCCAGAACTGCCTGCCGGATCAATCAAAAGGTATGCCAACTGATGGCATTTGTAAGACTGATCATGATCCTGATCCATCTTACAAATGCATTGAAATGCCGGATCCGTCTTTCCTGTGTCATCTGGAAAAACGGATCCGGCATTTATTTTTTTTTCACATTTTTTTCGGTCTTCCAGCACTATTACATTCCTATGGAAAAAAATGCTGGATCCGGCATTCATGCAAGTGTTCAGTTTTTTTGGCCGGAGATAATAACCGTAGCATGCTGCGGTATTATCTCCGTCTTGAAAAGTCTAAAAGACTGAACTGAAGATTTCGTTGTACCTCGCACTCGGGCTGGAGAACTGGTGTGAGTGTGAATGGTGGTCAGTACAAGGACATTCCGCTTGTCCTTGTACTTAACCGCCAGGATGTTCTCATGGCAGAGAGCATTACTGTCACATTTTCGGAGTAGTTGCCCTACCAGGGATCTAGGGAGGCCTCTCTGATTTTTGCATAATGTGCCACAAGCCACAGTACCTCTGTCTTTTAGGGACATGAATAAGGGTATGCTGGTATAATAGTTATCCACATAGAGGTGGTAACCCTTATCCAGCAGTGGGTGCAGTAAGTCCCACAAGATCTTCCCAGTTAATCCTAGGACGGGGGGATGGGGGGACAGGGGGCATTCAGGGGGTTGTATGAAGAAATCTTTCCCCTCTTAAACCTGGAACCTGTAAGTGTACTCTCGCACAGCTTGCACATTTTAATTCTGTACCCTGCCCACTTGCTGGGCAGGTACTGGCGGAATTTAACCCTTCCTTTAAAATGTACAAGGGACTCGTCTATGCTAATTTCTTTTTCTGGGGTGAACCATATTGTAAATTGGAGTGTTGTACAAGACATCTGAACTCCAATATTATCTCATTTCAGCTTTTTTTTACCAGGCCCAAATGCAGCAACAGCCCCCAAAATGTCATAATGTCGCTGCAATTACTGAGGTCCAACCTAGATGGCTAGCGTATGAGGATGTCGGGTTTTGAGCTATAAACTGGTGGGCATATAAATTTGTTTCGATCACCATCAAATTTATGAATTCGTCAGAGAAAAAGATTTAGAAAAAATCTATTTTTGTGAAGCCCGTGCAGTCAATCTGAATTCAAGAGTTTCCCACAAACTCTGGAATTTGGGGCTCATAATCCTCAGGCGGTGTGGACCATGGGGGCTCACTGGGGGGGGGGCAACTTCATCTCTCCTTGGGGGGGGTCCTTGAGGGTCCCTCATCACAGGATGACGATGATGATGAAGGAGTAGAGGAGTAGAGGAATGTGGCATCCTCTTCTCCCTCACTTGCAGACTCAGTTTCAGAGACAAGAATGGCGTATGCCTCTTCAGCGGAGTACATTCTCTAGGATGAATGGGACATTTTTATTTTTACTGGTGTGTGTAAAATGTAAAGTGTCAGGGGGGTGAATGTAGTGATTTAACATGTGAGGGGACTTGTAATGAATTTAAAATAAAATTTACGATAAAGAAAAAAAGAGAAAGAAGGAAAAGAGAAAAAGAAAAGAGAAAAAGATAAGTGAAAGAATAAGAAACAAATTTAGAAAAGAAAGGCAAAAAAAAAGGCTTAAACAAAATAAAAAAAGCACTCAAACCTGAGCAGACGCTGTCAGTAATTGACACTACTGACCGGCACTCAGCAGGTGCAGGACCCACGCACGCAGACGGCACGTGTGTGGGTTCAAAAATCTAAACTAGTACTAACTAAAATTGACAAAAAAATAAAGGGAACACTTAAACAACACAATGTAACTCCAAGTCAATCACACTTCTGTGAAATCAAACTGTCCACTTAGGAAGCAACACTGAGTGACAATCAATTTCACATGCTGTTGTGCAAATGGGATAGACAACAGGTGGAAATTATAGGCAATTAGCAAGACACCCCCAATAAAGGAGTGGTTCTGCAGGTGGTGACCACAGACCACTTCTCAGTTCCTATGTTTCCTGGCTGATGTTTTGGTCACTTTTGAATGCTGCCGGTGCTTTCACTCTAGTGGTAGCATGAGACGGAGTCTACAACCCACACAAGTGGCTCAGGTAGTGCAGCTTATCCAGGATGGCACATCAATGCGAGCTGTGGCAAGAAGGTTTGCTGTGTCTGTCAGCGTAGTGTCCAGAGCATGGAGGCGCTACCAGGAGACAGGCCAGTACATCAGGAGACGTGGAGGAGACCGTAGGAGGGCAACAACCCAGCAGCAGGACCGCTACCTCCGCCTTTGTAAAAGGAGGAACAGGAGGAGCACTGCCAGAGCCCTGCAAAATGACCTCCAGCAGGCCACAAATGTGCATGTGTCTGCTCAAACGGTCAGAAACAGACTCCATGAGGGTGATATGAGGGCCCGACGTCCACAGGTGGGGGTTGTGCTTAAAGCCCAACACCATGCAGCACGTTTGGCATTTGCCAGAGAACACCAAGATTGGCAAATTTGCCACTGGCGCCCTGTGCTCTTCACAGATGAAAGCAGGTTCACACTGAGCACATGTGACAGACGTGACAGAGTCTGGAGACGCCGTGGAGAACGTTCTGCTGCCTGCAACATCCTCCAGCATGACCGGTTTGGCATTGGGTCAGTAATGGTGTGGGGTGGCATTTCTTTGGAGGGCCGCACAGCCCTCCATGTGCTCGCCAGAGGTAGCCTGACTGCCATTAGGTACCGAGATGAGATCCTCAGACCCCTTGTGAGACCATATGCTGGTGCGGTTGGCCCTGGGTTCCTCCTAATGCAAGACAATGCTGGACCTCATGTGGCTGGAGTGTGTCAGCAGTTCCTGCAAGACGAAGGCATTGATGCTATAGACTGGCCCGCCCGTTCCCCAGACCTGAATCCAATTGAGCACATCTGGGACATCATGTCTCGCTCTATCCACCAACGTCACGTTGCACCACAGACTGTCCAGGAGTTGGCAGATGCTTTAGTCCAGGTCTGGGAGGAGATCTCTCAGGAGACCGTCCGCCACCTCATCAGGAGCATGCACAGGCATTGTAGGGAGGTCATACAGGCACGTGGAGGCCACACACACTACTGAGCCTCATTTTGACTTGTTTTAAGGACATTACATCAAAGTTGGATCAACCTGTAGTGTGTTTTTCCACTTTAATTTTGTGTGACTCCAAATCCAGACCTCCATGGGTTGAAAAATTTGATTTCCATTTTTTTATTTTTGTGTGATTTTGTTGTCAGCACATTCAACTATGTAAAGAACAAAGTATTTCAGAAGAATATTTAGTTAACTCAGATCTAGGATGTGTTATTTTTGTGTTCCCTTTATTTTTTTGAGCAGTGTATATATAACTAGCTAGCAATATATTATTTATTTAAAAAAATCAAAAAAAGCACTAAACCTGAGCAGATGCTGTCAGTAATTGACACTACTGACTAGCGCTCAGCAGGTGCAGGACCTACGCACGCACGTGTGTGGGTTCAAAAATCTAAACTAGTACTAACTAAAATTTACATATATATATATATATATATATATATGTATATGAATGGATATATATATATATATATATATACACTCACCTAAAGAATTATTAGGAACACCTGTTCTATTTCTCATTAATGCAATTATCTAGTCAACCAATCACATGGCAGTTGCTTCAATGCATTTAGGGGTGTGGTCCTGGTCAAGACAATCTCCTGAACTCCAAACTGAATGTCAGAATGGGAAAGAAAGGTGATTTAAGCAATTTTGAGCGTGGCATGGTTGTTGGTGCCAGACGGGCCGGTCTGAGTATTTCACAATCTGCTCAGTTACTGGGATTTTCAAGCACAACCATTTCTAGGGTTTACAAAGAATGGTGTGAAAAGGGAAAAACATCCAGTATGCGGCAGTCCTGTGGGCAAAAATACCTTGTGGATGCTAGAGGTCAGAGGAGAATGGGCCGACTGATTAAAGCTGATAGAAGAGCAACCACTCGTTACAACCGAGGTATGCAGTAAAGCATTTGTGAAGCCACAACACGCACAACCTTGAGGCGGATGGGCTACAACAGCAGAAGACCCCACCGGGTACCACTCATCTCCACTACAAATAGGAAAAAGAGGCTACAATTTGCACGAGCTCACCAAAATTGGACTGTTGAAGACTGGAAAAATGTTGCCTGGTCTGATGAGTCTCGATTTCTGTTGAGACATTCAAATGGTAGAGTCCGGATTTGGCGTAAACAGAATGAGAACATGTATCCATCCTCTGATGGCTACTTCCAGCAGGATAATGCACCATGTCACAAAGCTCAAATCATTTCAAATTGGTTTCTTGAACATGACAATGAGTTCACTGTACTGAAATGGCCCCCACAGTCACCAGATCTCAACCCAATAGAGCATCTTTGGGATGTGGTAGAACTGGAGCTTCGTGCCCTGGATGTGCATCCCTCAAATCTCCATCAACTGCAAGATGCTATCCTATCAATATGGGCCAACATTTCTAAAGAATGCTATCAGCACCTTGTGGAATCAATGCCACGTAGAATTAAGGCAGTTCTGAAGGCAAAAGTGGGTCCAACACCGTATTAGTATGCTGTTCCTAATAATTCTTTAGGTGAGTGTATATATATGTGTATAAATATATATATATATATATATAGAGACGGAAGAAGTCGGACTGCACTCCAAAATAATAGTGAAATAAACGATTTATTCACCCATAATATGGCAAACTTTGCCATATTATGGGTGAATAAATCGTTTATTTCACTATTATTTTGGAGTGCAGTCCGACTTCTTCCGTCTCTACAATACTTGGGGTATTGCCGCTGCCCTGTGCTGGACGTTGCACCCACACCTTGGCTGGTGCTCCCGCTGGATTTTTCCTTCTTCTATATATATATACACTGCTCAAAAAAATAAAGGGAACACAAAAATAACACATCCTAGATCTGAATTAATTAAATATTCTTCTGAAATACTTTGTTCTTTACATAGTTGAATGTGCTGACAACAAAATCACACAAAAATAAAAAAATGGAAATCAAATTTTCAACCCATGGAGGTCTGGATTTGGAGTCACCCTCAAAATTAAAGTGGAAAAACACACTGCAGGCTGATCCAACTTTGATGTAATGTCCTTAAAACAAGTCAAAATGAGGCTCACTAGTGTGTGTGGCCTCCACGTGCCTGTATGACCTCCCTACAACGCCTGTGCATGCTCCTGATGAGGTGGCGGACGATCTCCTGAGGGATCTCCTCCCAGACCTGGACTAAAGCATTTGCCAACTCCTGGACAGTCTGTGGTGCAACGTGACGTTGGTGGATAGAGCGAGACATGATGTCCCAGATGTGCTCAATTGGATTCAGGTCTGGGGAACGAGCGGGCCAGTCCATAGCATCAATGCCTTCGTCTTGCAGGAACTGCTGACACACTCCAGCCACATGAGGTCTAGCATTGTCTTGCATTAGGAGGAACCCAGGGCCAACCGCACCAGCATATGGTCTCACAAGGGGTCTGAGGATCTCATCTCGGTACCTAATGGCAGTCAGGCTACCTCTGACGAGCACATGGAGGGCTGTGAGGCCCTCCAAAGAAATGCCACCCCACACCATTACTGACCCAATGCCAAACCGGTCATGCTGGAGGATGTTGCAGGCAGCAGAACGTTCTCCACCGCGTCTCAAGACTCTGTCACGTCTGTCACATGTGCTCAGTGTGAACCTGCTTTCATCTGTGAAGAGCACAGGGCGCCAGTGGCGAATTTCCAATCTTGGTGTTCTCTGGCAAATGCCAAACGTCCTGCACGGTGTTGGGCTGTAAGCACAACCCCCACCTGTGGACGTCGGGCCCTCATATCACCCTCATGGAGTCTGTTTCTGACCGTTTGAGCAGACACATGCATATTTGTGGCCTGCTGGAGGTCATTTTGCAGGGCTCTGGCAGTGCTCCTCCTGTTCCTCCTTTTACAAAGGCGGAGGTAGCGGTCCTGCTGCTGGGTTGTTGCCCTCCTACGGCCTCCTCCACGTCTCCTGATGTACTGGCCTGTCTCCTGGTGGCGCCTCCATGCTCTGGACACTACGCTGACAGACACAGCAAACCTTCTTGCCACAGCTCGCATCGATGTGCCATCCTGGATAAGCTGCACTACCTGAGCCACTTGTGTGGGTTGTAGACTCCGTCTCATGCTACCACTAGAGTGAAAGCACCGCCAGCATTCAAAAGTGACCAAAACATCAGCCAGGAAGCATAGGAACTGAGAAGTGGTCTGCAGTCACCACCTGCAGAACCACTCCTTTATTGGGGGTGTCTTGCTAATTGCCTATAATTTCCACCTGTTGTCTATCCCATTTGCACAACAGCATGTGAAATTGATTGTCACTCAGTGTTGCTTCCTAAGTGGACAGTTTGATTTCACAGAAGTGTGATTGACTTGGAGTTACATTGTGTTGTTTAAGTGTTCCCTTTATTTTTTTGAGCAGTGTATATATATATATATATACTGTATATATATATATATAGCTAGCTGGCACTGAAAAAAACTGTTCAGCACTTGCCAGTCACAGCTCGCACACAGAAAAAGGAGGGCATCATACACACCCTTGAAAAATTATGATTACTGGCCTGATGGGGACCCTCAAAAACATTAGGAGCAAGGGCCTGCTGGTGACCCTCAAAAACATTAGGGGCGAGGGCCTGCTGCTGATCTGACCATCTAAAACATTAGGGGCGAGGGCCTGCTGCTGATCTGACCATCTAAAAAATTAGGGGTGAGGATCTTCTGCTGATCTGACCATCTAAAAAATTAGGGGTGAGGATCTGCTGCTGATCTGACCATCTAAAAAATTAGGGGTGAGGGTCTGCTGCTGATCTGACCATCTAAAAAATTAGGGGTGAGGGTCTGCTGCTGATCTGACTTTCTAAAACATTAAGGGTGAGGGTCTGCTGCTGAGCTGACCTTCTAAAACATTAAGGGTGAGGGTCTGCTGCTGAGCTGACCATCTAAAACATTAGGGGTGAGGGTCTGCTGCTGATCTGACCCTCTAAAACATTAGGGGTGAGGTTCTGCTGCTGAGCTGACCATCTAAAACATTATGGGCGAGGGCCTGCTGGTGACCCTCAAAAACATTAGGGGTGAGGGTCTGCTGCTGAGCTGACCCTCTAAAACATTAGGAGTGAAGGCAGCCTAATAAGCATGTTGATATGATGGAGGAGGACGAGAAAAGGAAGATTGAACCATATACCCTTTTTTGTAGTAGAAGGAGGGGTGCATGGCAATACAGTGTATTCAATACACCATAAAAGCCACATTTAAAGTGCCTTTAAGTTCAGCCACTTTCCTCCGGTGGAGTAGAGAAGTCAGGGGCAATCCAGGCCTTGTTCATTTTGATAAGAGTCAACCTGTCAGCATTTTCAGTTGACAGTCTGATGCGCTTATCAGTTATCATACCCACTCTGACAAAATGCTGGCGGCAGGGCAGGCCAGCTCCTTCAAGGCGTAGAGAGACAATTCGTGCCACGTGTCCAGCTTGGACACCCAATAGTTGTAAGGCACAGAGGGATCATTGAGGACTCTGACACGGTCTGCTACGTACTCCTTCACCATCTTCCAAAACTTTTCTCTCCTTGTGACACTACACTGCGTGCAGAATTATTAGGCAAATGAGTATTTTGACCACATCATCCTCTTTATGCATGTTGTCTTACTCCAAGCTGTATAGGCTCGAAAGCCTACTACCAATTAAGCATATTAGGTGATGTGCATCTCTGTAATGAGAAGGGGTGTGGTCTAATGACATCAACACCCTATATTAAGTGTGCATAATTATTAGGCAACTTCCTTTCCTTTGGCAAAATAGGTCAAAAGAAGGACTTGACAGGCTCAGAAAAGTCAAAAATAGTGAGATATCTTGCAGAGGGATGCAGCACTCTTAAAATTGCAAAGCTTCTGAAGCGTGATCATCGAACAATCAAGCGTTTCATTCAAAATAGTCAACAGGGTCGCAAGAAGCGTGTGGAAAAACCAAGGCGCAAAATAACTGCCCATGAACTGAGAAAAGTCAAGCGTGCAGCTGCCAAGATGCCACTTGCCATCAGTTTGGCCATATTTCAGAGCTGCAACATCACTGGAGTGCCCAAAAGCACAAGGTGTGCAATACTCAGAGACATGGCCAAGGTAAGAAAGGCTGAAAGACGACCACCACTGAACAAGACACACAAGCTGAAACGTCAAGACTGGGCCAAGAAATATCTCAAGACTGATTTTTCTAAGGTTTTATGGACTGATGAAATGAGAGTGAGTCTTGATGGGCCAGATGGATGGGCCCGTGGCTGGATTGGTAAAAGGCAGAGAGCTCCAGTCCGACTCAGACGCCAGCAAGGTGGAGGTGGAGTACTGGTTTGGGCTGGTATCATCAAAGATGAGCTTGTGGGGCCTTTTCGGGTTGAGGATGGAGTCAAGCTCAACTCCCAGTCCAACTGCCAGTTTCTGGAAGACACCTTCTTCAAGCACTGGTAAAGGAAGAAGTCTGCATCCTTCAAGAAAAACATGATTTTCATGCAGGACAATGCTCCATCACACGCGTCCAAGTACTCCACAGCGTGGCTGGCAAGAAAGGGTATAAAAGAAGAAAATCTAATGACATGGCCTCCTTGTTCACCTGATCTGAACCCCATTGAGAACCTGTGGTCCATCATCAAATGTGAGATTTACAAGGAGGGAAAACAGTACACCTCTCTGAACAGTGTCTGGGAGGCTGTGGTTGCTGCTGCACGCAATGTTGATGGTGAACAGATCAAAACACTGACAGAATCCATGGATGGCAGGCTTTTGAGTGTCCTTGCAAAGAAAGGTGGCTATATTGGTCACTGATTTGTTTTTGTTTTGTTTTTGAATGTCAGAAATGTATATTTGTGAATGTTGAGATGTTATATTGGTTTCACTGGTAAAAATAAATAATTGAAATGGGTATATATTTGTTTTTTGTTAAGTTGCCTAATAATTATGCACAGTAATAGTCACCTGCACACACAGATATCCCCCTAAAATAGCTAAAACTAAAAACAAACTAAAAACTACTTCCAAAAATATTCAGCTTTGATATTAATGAGTTTTTTGGGTTCATTGAGAACATGGTTGTTGTTCAATAATAAAATTAATCCTCAAAAATACAACTTGCCTAATAATTCTGCACTCCCTGTATGTCACGCATCAGGGTGAGGTTGCTGGCGGGGTGTCATTAAACTGTCCCACGCCTTGGAGAGTGTTGCCCTGCCTCTGTTGGAACTACTGTGCTTCCCTCGTCTCCCCTCCTTGTTTGCCCAAGGAACTACGTACTCTGCAGCCAGCGTTTTTTCCCACAAGGACCTTCTGGTATTGCACCAATTTGCTAGTCCTCGCCTCCACAGGAATGAGAGATGAGAAGTTCTCTTTGTAGCAGGGGTCGAGAAGGGTGAAAAAACAGTAATCGGTGTTGGCCAAAATGCGTATAATGCGAGGGTCAAGGGAAAGGCAGCATATCATAAAGTCAGCCATGTCCCAAGAGACAAGACTTCGTTGTCCTCATCAGGAGGATGACTCTCAATCTCCTCATCGTCTTCCTCTTCTTCTGCCCATCAACACTGAACAGATGGAATAAACCTGCTGTGTGTACTACCCTCTGTAGCGGAGGCAACTGTCTCCTGTCCTCCTCCTCCTCCTCATCATCCAATTTGCAATGAGAAGACGAACGGGGGGTGGTCTGGCAATCACCCTGTGTACTGTCACATTTCCCCCATTTCCACCTCTTCCACATGCATAGTGTCCTCCTTCATTGTGAGCAGCGAGCGTTTCAGTAAACACATAAGTGGGATGATTAGGCTGATAATAGCGTTATCGCCGCTCACCATCTGTGTTGATTCCTCAAAGTTGCATAAAACCTCACAGAGGTCAGACATCCATGCCACTGGCTTTAATCCTTGGTAATTATATCTTCCTCCCGTATTGACTCTTGCTCTTACTTTATAGTTCCTCTGCCCATTAGCTTACTTATCTCAGCTGGTTGCACTCTCTCTGCTTGGCTTGAGGGTAACTGCAGGTTTCTCCCAGGAGGTCCCGTCCTACTACTGGGGTATCTTCTGAGCTAACTAAGGCTCACTCGATCTTCAGGCAGGCTAGGGTTCTTCACTAGCCTCCTGGTCATAGCTAGCAGCCAGGACTATCAAGCTGCATGTCAGGAGGAGGCCCTCAGCATATCTCTGGCTAGGGGCTCCCTATCTCCCTCTAGTGTCTAGGATGCCTAACTACACCCTAATAGGCCTGCAATGCATAATACAGGGGAAACATTGCATATAAAAGCACATAGAAAATACATTAAATGCATAGTTAAATATAAGATCACTGTCCCTGGTGAATAGAAGTAACACGTGCACCAATTAACCCTTGTGTAGTGCCCACGCCTACCTAGTGGGACACTACAATCTGAGCCGAACCACGTGTCATCGGGTGCTATATAGTACCCGATGACATGTTCCAGCTTGCCAAACACTGTAATGCCAGTAACCAACATGGCTACGGCATTACAGTGAGTGGCAGTACTTACCCGCACGTTTATTGCCTGCGTACAGTGGCGTACATACAGGGGTCGCAGGGGTCGCAGTTGCGACCGGGCCCGGCACTCCAGGGGGCCTGGCCGCCTGTGGACCCCTGGCCCCTGCAGTAGTGCGTGTGTGACTCAGGTGGGCCCGCGGCAGCGGCCGCAGGTGACAGGGGATGAACGCTTCCATTGTAGAAGCGTTCATCTCCATAGTGATCTGTATCGCCGTCCTCAGGACAGCGATACAGATTGCTGTGCTGCGGCCGGGCAGGGGAGGGAGGCGTCTCCCTTCCCTGTTCCTCTGATAGGCTGCGGGCCTTGTGCCGGCAGCCTATCAGAGCGGTGCAGGTGGCGCGATGATGTCATCGCGTCGCTGCGCGATGATGTCATCGCGCCGCTTGAGCAGTACAGAGCGGGACACAGGCCAGAAGAGGCCTGCATCGCATCGCTGCTAAGGAGGTAAGTATAAGGGTTTATTTTTATTTTTTTTATACCAGACTTTACTTGGGACATGAGGAGACACTTGATACTGGAAAATGGGGAGGAAGGGGGAGGAAGGAAGGTTGGAACTTGATACTGGAAAATGGGGGGGGGGAAGGAAGGTTGGAACTTGATACTGGAAAATGGGGAGGGGGGAGGTAAGGAAGGTTGGCACTTGATACTGGAAAATGGGGGGGATGGAAGGTTGGCACTTGATACTGGAAAAAGATGGGGGGGGGAGGTTGGCACTTGATACTGGAAAATGAGGGGGGAAAGGTTGGCACTTGATACTGGAAAATGGGGGGGGGAAAGGTTGGCACTTGATACTGGAAAATGAGGGGGGGGGTTGGCACTTGATACTGGAAAATGGGGAGGGGGGAGGGAAGGAAGGTTGGCACTTGATACTGGAAAATGGGGGGGGGAAGGTTGGCACTTGATACTGGAAAAAGATGGGGGGGAAGGTTGGCACTTGATACTGGAAAATGGGGGGGGAAAGGTTGGCACTTGATACTGGAAAATGAGGGGGGGAGTTGGCACTTGATACTGGAAAATGGGGAGGGGGGAGGGAAGGAAGGTTGGCACTTGATACTGGAAAATGGGGGGGTTGGCACTTGATACTGGCACACGGGGCGGTTGGCACTTGATACTGGCACACTATTGGGGACCACAGGGCACAGTATTGGGGTAGTAGGATGTTTTGTCCAGAAGATGGTAGGATGATGGAAAAGTAGTAAACTAAGATTATTTTTTTTGTCAAACTGCAGAGATTAACCACCTCAGCCCCCAGTGCTTAAACACCCTGAAAGACCAGGCCACTTTTTACACTTCTGACCTACACTACTTTCACCGTTTATTGCTCGGTCATGCAACTTACCACCCAAATGAATTTTACCTCCTTTTCTTCTCACTAATAGAGCTTTCATTTGGTGGTATTTCATTGCTGCTGACATTTTTACTTTTTTTGTTATTAATCGAAATTTAACGATTTTTTTTGCAAAAAAATGACATTTTTCACTTTCAGTTGTAAAATTTTGCAAAAAAAACGACATCCATATAGAAATTTTGCTCTAAATTTATAGTTCTACATGTCTTTGATAAAAAAAAAATGTTTGGGTAGAAAAAAAATGGTTTGGGTAAAAGTTATAGCGTTTACAAACTATGGTACAAAAATGTGAATTTCCGCTTTTTGAAGCAGCTCTGACTTTCTGAGCACCTGTCATGTTTCCTGAGGTTCTACAATGCCCAGACAGTACAAACACCCCACAAATGACCCCATTTCTGAAAGTACACACCCTAAGGTATTCGCTGATGGGCATAGTGAGTTCATAGAACTTTTTATTTTTTGTCACAAGTTAGCGGAAAATGATGATTTTTTTTTTTTTTTTTTTTTTTCTTACAAAGTCTCATATTCCACTAACTTGTGACAAAAAATAAAAAGTTCTATGAACTCACTATGCCCATCAGCGAATACCTTGGGGTCTCTTCTTTCCAAAATGGGGTCACTTGTGGGGTAGTTATACTGCCCTGGCATTCTAGGGGCCCAAATGTGTGGTAAGGAGTTTGAAATCAAATTCAGTAAAAAATGACCTGTGAAATCCGAAAGGTGCTCTTTGGAATATGGGCCCCTTTGCCCACCTAGGCTGCAAAAAAGTGTCACACATCTGGTATCCCCGTACTCAGGAGAAGTTGAGGAATGTGTTTTGGGGTGTCTTTTTACATATACCCATGCTGGGTGAGATAAATATCTTGGTCAAATGACAACTTTGTATAAAAAAATGGGAAAAGTTGTCTTTTGCCAAGATATTTCTCTCACCCAGCATGGGTATATATAAAATGACACCCCAAAACACATTCCCCACCTTCTCCTGAGTACGGAGATACCAGATGTGTGACACTTTTTTGCAGCCTAGGTGGGCAAAGGGGCCCATATTCCAAAGAGCACCTTTCGGATTTCACTCGTCATTTTTTACTGAATTTGATTTCAAACTCCTTACCACACATTCGGGCCCCTAGAATGCCAGGGCAGTATAACTACCCCACAAGTGACCCCATTTTGGAAAGAAGAGACCCCAAGGTATTCCGTGAGGGGCATGGCGAGTTCCTAGAATTTTTTATTTTTTGTCACAAGTTAGTGGAAAATGATGATTTTTTTTTTTTTTTTTTTTTTCATACAAAGTCTCATATTCCACTAACTTGTGACAAAAAATAAAAACTTCCATGAACTCACTATGCCCATCAGCGAATACCTTGGGGTCTCTTCTTTCCAAAATGGGGTCACTTGTGGGGTAGTTATACTGCCCTGGTATTCTAGGGGCCCAAATGTGTGGTAAGGAGTTTGAAATCAAATTCAGTAAAAATTGACCTGTGAAATCCGAAAGGTGCTCTTTGGAATATGGGCCCCTTTGCCCACCTAGGCTGCAAAAAAGTGTCACACATCTGGTATCCCCGTACTCAGGAGAAGTTGAGGAATGTGTTTTGGGGTGTCTTTTTACATATACCCATGCTGGGTGAGATAAATATCTTGGTCAAATGACAACTTTGTATAAAAAAATGGGAAAAGTTGTCTTTTGCCAAGATATTTCTCTCACCCAGCATGGGTATATATAAAATGACACCCCAAAACACATTCCCCACCTTCTCCTGAGTACGGAGATACCAGATGTGTGACACTTTTTTGCAGCCTAGGTGGGCAAAGGGGCCCATATTCCAAAGAGCACCTTTCGGATTTCACTCGTCATTTTTTACTGAATTTGATTTCAAACTCCTTACCACACATTTGGGCCCCTAGAATGCCAGGGCAGTATAACTACCCCACAAGTGACCCCATTTTGGAAAGAAGAGACCCCAAGGTATTCGCTGATGGGCATAGTGAGTTCATGGAAGTTTTTATTTTTTGTCACAAGTTAGTGGAATATGAGACTTTGTATGAAAAAAAAATAAAAAAAAAAAATCATCATTTTCCACTAACTTGTGACAAAAAATAAAAAATTCTAGGAACTCGCCATGCCCCTCACAGAATACCTTGGGGTGTCTTCTTTCCAAAATGGGGTCACTTGTGGGGTAGTTATACTGCCCTGGCATTTTAGGGGCCCAAATGTGTGGTAAGGAGTTTGAAATCAAATTCAGTAAAAAATGCCGAGTGAAATCCGAAAGGTGCTCTTTGGAATATGGGCCCCTTTGCCCACCTAGGCTGCAAAAAAGTGTCACACATCTGGTATCTCCGTACTCAGGAGAAGGTGGGGAATGTGTTTTGGGGTGTCATTTTATATATACCCATGCTGGGTGAGAGAAATATCTTGGCAAAAGACAACTTTTCCCATTTTTTTATACAAAGTTGTCATTTGACCAAGATATTTATCTCACCCAGCATGGGTATATGTAAAAAGACACCCCAAAACACATTCCTCAACTTCTCCTGAGTACGGGGATACCAGATGTGTGACACTTTTTTGCAGCCTAGGTGGGCAAAGGGGCCCATATTCCAAAGAGCACCTTTCGGATTTCACAGGTCAATTTTTACTGAATTTGATTTCAAACTCCTTACCACACATTTGGGCCCCTAGAATGCCAGAGCAGTATAACTACCCCACAAGTGACCCCATTTTGGAAAGAAGAGACCCCAAGGTATTCGCTGATGGGCATAGTGAGTTCATGGAAGTTTTTATTTTTTGTCACAAGTTAGTGGAATATGAGACTTTGTAAGAAAAAAAAAAAAAAAAAAAAAAATCATCATTTTCCACTAACTTGTGACAAAAAATAAAAAATTCTAGGAACTTGCCATGCCCCTCACGGAATACCTTGGGGTGTCTTCTTTCCAAAATGGGGTCACTTGTGGGGTAGTTATACTGCCCTGGCATTTTCCAGGGGCCCTAATGTCTGGTAAGTAGGTAAATGACCTGTGAAATCTGAAAGGTGCTCTTTGGAATGTGGGCCCCTTTGCCCACCTAGGCTGCAAAAAAGTGTCACACATCTGGTATCTCCGTACTCAGGAGAAGGTGGGGAATGTGTTTTGCGGTGTCATTTTACATATACCCATGCTGGGTGAGATAAATATCTTGGCAAAAGACAACTTTTCCCATTTTTTTTATACAAAGTTGGCATTTGACCAAGATATTTATCTCACCCAGCATGGGTATATGTAAAATGACACCCCAAAACATATTCCCCAACTTCTGCTGAATACGGAGATACCACATGTGTGACACTTTTTTGCAGCCTAGGTGGGCAAAGGGGCCCAAATTCCTTTTAGGAGGGCATTTTTAGACATTTGGATACCAGACTTCTTCTCACGCTTTGGGGCCCCTAAAATGCCAGGGCAGTATAAATACCCCACATGTGACCCCATTTTGGAAAGAAGACACCCCAAGGTATTCAATGAGGGGCATGGCGAGTTCATAGAAAAAAAATAATTTTGGCACAAGTTAGCGGAAATTGATTTTTTTGATTTTGTTCTCACAAAGTCTCCCTTTCCGCTAACTTGGGACAAAAATTTCAATCTTTCATGGACTCAATATGCCCCTCAGCGAATACCTTGGGGTGTCTTCTTTCCAAAATGGTGTTATTTGTGGGGTGTTTGTACTGCCCTGGCATTTGAGGGTCTCCACAATCATTACATGTATGCCCAGCATTAGGAGTTTCTGCTATTCTCCTTATATTGAGCATACGGGTAATGAGATTTTTTTTTTCCGTTCAGCCTCTGGGCTGAAAGAAAAAAATGAACGGCACAGATTTCTTCATTCGCATCGATCAATGTGGATGAAAAAATCTCTGCCAAAAAAAAAAAAAGGAGGGGAAAGGCGTCTGCCAGGACATAGGAGCTCCGCCCAACATCCATACCCACTTCAGCTCGTATGCCCTGGCAAACCAGATTTCTCCATTCACATCAATCGATGTGGATGAATAAATCATTGCCGGGATTTTTTTTTTTATATATACAAAGTGTTTGCCAAAGTATATGAACACCGCCACCTCCTCAGCTCATATGCCTCGGCAAACATATCTTTTACTGCAGAGGAGAAATCCCGTCTTGCAGCGCCGCATACACCGACTTGCGTGTAATCTGACAGCAGCGCAATGCTTCTGTCAGAATGCACATCAGTGCTGCAGCTAGTCGATCGGTTGGTCCACCTGAAAGGTAAAAAAAACAAAACAAAAAAGAAAAAACCAGGCCGCAACGCAATAAATTTATTAACTGTTGAACAGAACATAGAAACTTTTTTTTAACTTTTTTAACTGAACGTTTAACTTTTTTACTTACCGGTAATTTTTTTTTTGTTTAGTTTTTTTTACCTTTATAGAACAAACCTCTCCTTCCCCATGGGACAATGTGCAAAGCGCAAATTGCCCAAAGATGTGGCGAAGTACATTATGCACTTTATCCCAGGTGAAAGGAGAGGTTTGCAGCAGCTGTGAGTAAAAGGGCCCTAATAGCCCTGTGTGCCTGTCCTGTGAGATGCAATCCCTATGCTAGGTGTACCTGTGTGTGGTACTTCCGGAAACACTCACCAAAGCATAGGGCAGGGTGGTCAGGACAGTCAGGACAGAAATAGCGGGTGTCACGCCTTATTCCACTCCTGCTACAGACACGACATTTTTTTCGGGGTGGCGGTTGGGTTGAGGTACCAGCAACGACACTGGGGAAATGTCGCTCGTGTAGACGGCTAACTACACTGGTGGATGGGGCCACGGAACCTCCTGGGTAAAGGAGGTTCTCGATGATCTCTTCCTGGAATTTGAGGAAAGATCGTGTTCTCCCAGCCTTACTGTAGAGAACAAAACTATTGTACAGCGCCAATTGAATTAAATATACAGACACCTTCTTATACCAGCGTCTGGTTCTGCGGGAAACTAAATAGGGAGCCAACATCTGGTCATTGAAGTCCACCCCTCCCATGAGCGCATTATAGTCGTGGACTGAGAGGGGCTTTTCAATGACACGGGTTGCCCTTTCAATTTGGATTGTCGTGTCTGCGTGAATGGAGGAGAGCATGTAAACGTCACGCTTGTCTCTCCATTTCACCGCGAGCAGTTCTTCGTTACACAAGGCAGCCCTCTCCCCCCTTGCAAGACGGGTGGTTACAAGCCGTTGGGGGAAGCCCACGCGACTAGTTCGCGCGGTGCCACAGGCGCAAATCCGTTCTAGAAACAAATGCCTAAAGAGGGCCACACTTGTGTAGAAATTGTCCACATAAAGATGGTACCCCTTGCCGAATAAGGGTGACACCAAGTCCCAGACTGTCTTCCCACTGCTCCCCAGGTAGTCAGGGCAACCGACCGGCTCCAGGGTCTGATCTTTTCCCTCATAGATCCGAAATTTGTGGGTATAGCCTGTGGCCCTTTCACAGAGCTTATACAATTTGACCCCATACCGGGCACGCTTGCTTGGGATGTATTGTTTGAAGCCAAGGCGCCCGGTAAAATGTATTAGGGACTCGTCTACGCAGATGTTTTGCTCAGGGGTATACAAATCTGCAAATTTCTGGTTGAAATGGTCTATGAGGGGCCGAATTTTGTGGAGCCGGTCAAAAGCTGGGTGGCCTCTGGGACGGGAGGTGGTGTTGTCGCTAAAATGCAGAAAACGTAGGATGGTCTCAAATCGTGTCCTGGACATAGCAGCAGAGAACATGGGCATGTGATGAATTGGGTTCGTGGACCAATATGACCGCAATTCATGCTTTTTAGTTAGACCCATGTTGAGGAGAAGGCCCAAAAAAATTTTAATTTCGGAAACTTGGACTGGTTTCCACCGGAAAGACTGGGCATAAGAGCTTCCCGGGTTGGCGGATATAAATTGTGTGGCATACCGATTTGTTTCTGCCACGACTAAGTCCAAGAGCTCCGCAGTCAAGAACAGCTCAAAAAATCCCAGGGCCGAACCGATTTGAGCCGTCTCAACCCGAACTCCAGACTGGGCGGTGAAAGGGGGAACTACAGGTGCGGCTGAAGTTGGTGACTGCCAATCAGGGTTTGCCAGCACCTCAGGGATTCTAGGGGCTCTACGGGCCTGTCTGCGCGGTGGCTGCGACGGGGTAACTAGTGCACGTGCCACCGTACCAGCTTCAACTGCCCTTCTGGTGCTCGCCACGTCACCATGTTGTACGGCAGTGCTGGTACTAGGTCCAGGAAGGGCTGCGCTGCTGGTGTATGCCTCACCACGTGATCCGGCAGCGACAGCCCCACTCTGCTGCTCTTGAAACGGATCCTGCGTAACCTGTGGTCTAGCGACACGGGGCCGGGTACGCCTGGTGCTGCCAGGGACCTCCACCTCCTCGTCCGAACTTTGGGTCAGAGAGCCACTGCTTTCCACAGGTTCATATTCTGACCCGCTAGATTCATCAGATGAGGGTTCCCACTCCTCATCCGACTGGGTCAGAATCCTGTAGGCCTCTTCAGAAGAATACCCCCTGTTTGACATTTGGACTACTAAATTTAGGGGTATTCCCTGAGACTACCCAAGAAAAAAAGCAAACCTGTCTTACAAAGGGGAGGCTAGCGAAGTACCGGAGGCTGCTGCGGTTGATAAAAAATATCAAAACTGATTTTTTTATCGCCGCAGTGCTTGTAAAGTGAATGTGCAGTGATCAAAAAACAAAATTTTTTTTGTCACTGCGGTGGGGCGGGCGTGGGTGAACGCACGTGTGGGCGACCGATCAGGCCTGATCGGGCAAACACTGCGTTTTGGGTGGAGGGCGAACTAAAGTGACACTAATACTATTATAGATCTGACCGTGATCAGTTTTGATCACTTACAGATACTATAAAAGTACAAATGCTGATTAGCGATACGCTAATCAGCGAATAAAAGTGACTGCGGTGCGGTGGGCTGGGCGCTAACTGACGCTAACTACCTAACCAAGGGGCCTAAACTATCCCTAAAACCTAACAGCCAATACTAGTGAAAAAAAAAAAGTGACAGTTTACACTGATCACTTTTTTTCCTTTCAATAGTGATTGACAGGGGCGATCAAAGGGGTGATCAAAGGGTTAATTGGGGTGCAGGGGGGTGATCTGGGGCTAAAGTGTGGTGTTGGTGCTACTCACTGTGAAGTCTGCTCCTGTGCTGGATCCAACCGACGAAAAGGACCAGCACAGGAGCAGAGAAGCCATATAACAGATCATATTTACTAATATGATCTGTTATCTGGCTTCTGATTCGATTTTTTGAAAATCGCCAGCCTGCCAGCCAATGATCGTTGCTGGCAGGCTGGTGACGAAATACTTCTTTAACTTTTGCCGGCCCGCGATGCGCATGCGCGGGCCGGCAATGCACGAAATCTCGCGTCTCGCGAGAGGACGCACCGGCGCGTCCACCCAGAACAACAGGACCGCCGCAAAGACGCAATCCTGCGTACGGCGGTCCTGAGGTGGTTAAAAACGGCGTAAAAATGGTGGTCTGGTCTGAAAGGAGAAGACGAGGACAGAAAACATCTACATCGAAGGAGACGTCACTGGATGTAAGAGGTACGGGTGCGATTTATGGGTGGGGCTGTGTGTGTGTCTGGTTGACACAGGGGCCCCATAATCTCCTATTGCCCGGGGAAATGCCCCTCCCGAGACCGGCGGGGGGCCCATGGATCAGTTTCGCACCGGGGCCCCATGCATTGTGTGTACGCCACTGGCTGCGTAGCAGCCGACAAACGTGCAGGGAGGAGACTCGAGCATCTCGCTCGAGCACACGCGGTGTTTTGCCGAACACGGCGATGTGCCGAGCATTGCGATGCTCGAGTGAAAATGGTGTTTGGCCGAGCATGCTCGCCCAACACTAGCTTGCACTGTTTATCCGATTCCTTAGTCCATAGATGTATCCAGGGTCCCTAGCAGCCAAGTCCATCCTGCCTTGCAGTGGGCTCTGGTGAACACCTTGGTTTAGCCTTAGCTTCCTACCAACCAGAGTGGTTTAGAAGAACGATTAGTAGTTTATGAGTGTATCTAACAAAAGCATATAATGATGCAGATGTGAAGAAAAATAAAATAATACATTTTGAAACAACTGCATGTTTTGTGTATATTGTTTTGTGTATCTTTTGATTCCATCTCAGAACGTCCACCTAATGTGTCTAGTGCCAGTGTTCAGACAGTACAAGTGCAGTATACAGCAGGAGCAGTACAGTACAGACATTCTCCAAGGAAATTAATTCTATGGTGTCTCACGAAAGTGAATTGAACATGAAATCGCAAAACTTCGGGAGACTTCAGGATGTGTGAATACATCTTCACTGACTGGGCCTGTCAGTCAAAGTTGCGGAGGTGTGCCAGGGAAGGAAAAGGATTGAAGCCTTGGGTGCAGCAAGGTGCAACGGCACCATCCTCATTACACCCAGGGTTTAATTAGCATACAATAAAAAGCCTAATTTTACACCATGGGGCCACTGATGAAAATAGGACCAACACCATCAGAATGTATTGACAAATCTCATTTACACTTTTCTTTTTTCTTCTGTGCGGAAACTGACCTGTTGTGCAGATTAAAACCCACAGGATGTCAATTGTTTGAGCGATCCCGCACATTCTGTAGAGTCGTTTTCCCCATAGACTTTAATGGTGTTGTTAACATAAACAGAAAATCTGCACGAAAATCATATAAAAAAATGCACCAAAACTGTGATTAATGTCCTTTTTTGTTTTTGTGTGGATTTCATGCAGATTTTCTGCTCACAAATCTGCACAATGTGCAGCTGCCCAATTTGGATTCGATAGAGTCAGAATTTTATAAAAAATTCTGAATTTTTTAAGTCAATTCTCTGATCTCTACTGTGCATGTCTTTCAGGACAGTTCAAGTGCACAATCCTGTCCTGCTATTACATGTTATGATTCATTTTTAGTAGGAGGTGTTTTGATATTATATGTTATTAATCACCTATGACTGATGCATAACTGACATAATTTTATAACTTCTTTAAAAAAATAAATTCTACAGTTCCTCGCAATAATGCCTAATTTTATCACACCTTTTTTTTATCCTGATATGTACCTTTATACCTTTATGTGAAAGAATACTTGTTTTTGTTCTGTAAGTTGAATGACTGTTTGCAAATTAATTATGCAATGGTAAAGTGTAGTAAAACTCAATCAACAAACACAGAGCATAACGCCAATGATAACTCGTGTGATTGAAGTCTCTGGACTAAAATATTGTTTTTCCCATTGTTTAGCACAGATGGCAATGGTAATTAATATTGTGCTTTCAGCATTTGTGGAATTCCA
The DNA here is from genome assembly GCF_905171765.1 of Bufo bufo. NCBI lineage: Eukaryota > Metazoa > Chordata > Amphibia > Anura > Bufonidae > Bufo > Bufo bufo. The sequence goes on along the minus strand of NC_053393.1, from coordinate 49,660,388 downwards.
GATGACAGAATTCACAGATTATGTAATAAATAGCTAAGTTATGGGACATTAAAATGGTTTATGGAAATGTATCCATATATCAAGCCGAGACTCATGTTTGTGATTGCTCTTTAAATCCTTAAATATTTTAATTTAAGTTCTGTTGTTTCTAGACCCAAGTAGAGAATTTTAAAGAAACAGCAGAGGTATTTAAAATGTAATTTTTACGGAACGACAGTATATCCTTTGGCATTTATCTCATTTCATCACAGGGAGGATTGTGCAGAGTATGTCTTAATTAGGAAGATACTACATTGAATTTTAATGAGGCTACAATAATTGCTGAAAAACAATTGCACACATCAGGAATGATGAAATATATGACTGTATCTGGTAGCTGCCCCAACACAAAAAAAATTATTTTCTAAAATCAAAAAAATGTAATTCATCACAGATGGCTGAAATGGTATTGAATATGTGTTGAATAAATAGGTCAGCTTCATGTGATAGAACTGACTTCATACAATCCTCGAATCCACTTTGCATAAAAGCATTGTTTACTAGAGATGAGTGAAGATCTAAAAAATTTGACTTGGCTGCTTCGCTGAATTTTCCCCAACAAATTCGCTTTCTGACTAATTACTTCATCACGAAGAGTGCATTTTTTGGTAAGTAACGGATGCAATGACAGGGAACGACAATTGCGCCACCTTCCGTCATTGAACCCCTCAGATGCCGCATTCATCGCTGATTGCGGCATCAGACATCAATATTAAAGCATTTTAGGAGTTGCTCATTAAATAATTAAATTGTACTTAGCTCATCCATGTGAGCTCAAAGAGGCCGCCACGGCCATCTTGCTTGAAGATCCAACGCGAAATATTGCGTGGTGCGCGATGACGTCATCACGTCAGCCTGCGTGGTGGCATCATACGTCACCGCACATGAGATTTTGCGAGGGATATTCAAGCAAGATGGCCGCGACGTCTTCTTCGCGCTCAAATGGATGAGGTAAGTATGAAGGAAATTTGACTTTGAGGCGAATCAAATTTTTCCTGAAATCCGGATCAAAGTCCACTTTGTTAACTTTGATTCGCTCAACACTATTGTTCACTATTAGACAAGTTGAAGCCAATAAATATAACATAATAACAGAATGACTCGGCTTTGCACGGGTATATTTTGTCTATTTCATTTAATGTTTGTGTGTGGGGTTAAAAGATATCCACAGTGTCCCCCATACGAATGAACTCTACAGCGCCCCGATCCCTTAACAGTGACCTCCACAGAGCTCTACCCCCTTAACTGTGACCTCCACTGCACCCCGCACCCTCAGCAGTGACCTCCACAGTGTCTTGCCCCCTTAACTGTGACCTCCACAGAACCCCAACCCCTTAACCGTGACCTCCACAACAACCTGCCCCCTTAAAAGTGCCCTCCACAGCACCCCACCCCCATGACAGTGACCTCCACAGTGTCCCCTATAACAGTAACCTCCACAGAAGTTTCACCATTTCTCTGATGTCATCAAGGAGACTGCAGTGACTGTAAAGAACCATCTCACCACAGCAGGTAGAAAGGGAGGATTGAGGAGACACTTCTGCCAAAAGGGGTAAGAGAAGTAGGTAGAAGCTTCTATTAAAATCAATGTGAGTTTTAAAAATCTTTATGCAATAATCACTGCTTCATGGTGGCTGCAAGAGAATTCTAGGTGTCTGCTAGTAGGGGAAGCAAATCCCTCTTACCACAGGCCTGTAGCATTTTAATGTTCTGCCTTTTTGGAAAGTATACCCTTGCGTAGTAAGTGAATTGTGTGTGCATTATCTATCATGATGTGACCTGAGGCTAATAAGCTTCTGTTTTGTTTTTACAGTTTCTTCATTCATTTTTTACATTTTAATGTATACTAATATTTTTTAAGTAATGTCATATTTTTGTACTCATGGGTACTCTCCAAGATGTAGATGAGCTTAGATATGTCTAATATATAAACAAGTGGTGTAGTTAGAACTATGGCTCTCAGGATACTCTAGCAGTTGTAGTTTTACAATAGCTGATGATACATAGTATCTTCATATGCACCATATTTAGCAAAATTGATGTTATTGCAGTTGTTTGTTGTTGAAGTTTGCCCCTGCAATCTCCCTGTAGACAGGCTCTAATGTAACCAGCTACTCCCTATGGAGACAGGTATTTTATATTTACATATACACACATTTTAAACCCTGACAAAATAAAAGATGACACCATCAGTTATCATCTTGGAGAATGTTTTTTAATGTCCCATTCAGACATTTCTCAAATGTATATGCTTCTGGGTAATTTAGGAACCAACAATATGGACATCACAATGGAACCCAGATGGGTCTTCAAATAACTGTTGTAAGGGGTTACACTCTCAGGCAGGGCGGCGATGACAGATTCTCTTGCAGACCACAGGTTTAAAGTCCAAACATTGCTTTATTTATAACACTCCGGCAATACAGGCAACCCCAGTTATAATTCACTGGGTAAGGTGAAGGTCCAGCACCACAAAACATAAACCAAACCAAAACAAACCCCTGCCCGTCTGGGCTCTGGCTAATACAGTAAAGTTCCTAGCTCACCTATTGAACACAGGTCACACAGAAAATTTGGCTTCTCTAGCCAGAAGGGCAGCCAGTTTCCCAGACTTTCTTCAGGCATTACTCTCCCCAGACTAACAGCCTGGACTGTGCTTTATTTCCCCTTAACGATCCCAGCTGGTTTCAGCTGGGGATCCCTCAGGCTAGAGGAAAACCGGAATGGGGTGGACTGGGGAGGTCCCTCTACCAAGCCTAACTTCTCCCAGTCCAATAAAATCCAGCCCATAAACTTAACAAAACTGTCTCAGCAACCTACACATTGCTGAGACCATTTTGACCTTCTGGATTTTATCTACCTCACCCAGTTGAGGAATCTGGGTGGGATATACACCCCTTCCAGGACTTTACCATACACTTTTCTGTTCACCTTACCACACTGTCCAAGAATCTTGAGCAGCAATTATCCATAGTTCTAGATTGTGGCCATGCCACACAACATAACTATGCTGACTTAAGCCTCTTACTGGGGGCTGAAAGACTCTGATCCACCATAGTTAAAGTGGACAGATCCACTGGAGTCCAAGAACAGGAACAGCTAATTGGTGGGGGTTCAGAGTGCCGAGCCCCCAAAGATCTGATATTGATGGCCTATCAATAGAAACATATAATCTGATGGCCATCAATATAAAAGTGGTGCATGAAAAGTTGTGAATTTTCCATATTTCGACCTAAAACTACCACAGATAAAGATAATCAAATCAAACAAATAAGTCAGAAATATTAGACTTGGTCATTTATTTATTAAGGAGCATGATATAATGTCACATGTCAGTGAATCTTTGCTTTGAGTATCTGATGTGATCCCCTTGTGCAGCAATAACTAAACATTTCTGGTAATTAGTCCTGCACAATGGTTTAGAGGATTTTTAGTCAATTCCTCTGTACAAAACTGCCTCTGTTACGTTGGTGGATTTCCTCCAATGAAATGGTCACTTCAGGTCCTTCTACAACATTTCTGTAGATTTAAGGTCAGGATTTTGACTTGACCATTCCAAAACTTTAACTTTATTGTATTGGGATTGAGACTAGTGATCAGTGGACTTCTCTTCAGTGCTGCTAGAGTTAATCCTTCCTCCTTGCTTTCTGTCCAGCTGCTGGCTAAGGTGCTAATCAGCTTTTCGGTGTAGCTCTGTTGGTTGCTCTAACTCCTTGCTTGAGCTTTGGGCATTCTAGTGTTTGCTATCCCTGGTGAAGGTGTGATTGTTCTGTCTGTCAGCTTTTCAATTTTATTTCTTTGCTGCTTGCCCTCACTTTGGATTGCTTTCTGATATATGCTAGTACGCTGCCTGCCCCGACCTCTGCCTGTCTCCTGACTATGTATATTGCCTGACTCCTCAGTGTCTTGCATCAGTGTTTCTGACCCCTGTGGGTCAGCTACCAACTACACCAGGACCACTGGAGGAGGTAGCTGCCTGGTTAGTTCCTTGCAGCGAAGTCTAGATCCCTATATAGGGTTTAAAGGATGAATACCAAGGGATCGCCAAGACAACGCCCTTGCGTTTAGCCTAAAGCCAAACCACTTAGTTGGTACAGCGGGCCCACACTCACTGTCTGTTACAAACAACTTATGTGCTTAGGGTTGTTGTCTTGCTGCATGACCAACATTCTCTTAAGATTCAGTTCACAGACATATGTGCTGACATTTTTTTGGGAATTGCAGGTATAATTCAGGCCCAAACCATGATACTTCCACCACCGTGTTTCACAGATGGAACAAGGTTTTTATGCTGGAATGCAGAGTTCTCATTTAAACAAAAGAGTTCTACTTTGGTCTCATCCGTCCACAAAACATCGTACCAATAGCCTTCTGGCTTTTCCAAGTGATCTTTAGCAAACTGCAGATGGGCAGCAATGTTCTTTTTGGAGAGCAGCGGCTTTCTCCTTGCAATCCTGCCATACACACTATTGTTGTTCAGTGTCCTCCTGATGGTGGACTCATGAACATAATATTAGCTAATGTGAGAAAGGCCTTTAGTTGTTTAGTGTTGGTTCCTCGTGGACTATTACACATCTTCCTCTTGGTGTTATTCTTGTTGGTCAACCATTCCTGGGGAGGGTAATAATGATCTTAAATTTCCTCCATTTGCACACAATCTGTATGGCTTTGGAATGATAGCACCCAAACTCCTCCCAAACTCCTTAGAGATGGTTTTGTAACGTTTTCCAGCCTGATGAGCATCAACAACTCTTACTTTCCTCAGAAATCTCCATTGTTCATGTTACGAACCACTTCCACAAACGTGTTGTGACGATCAGACTTTGATAGATCCTTGTGCTTTAAACAAAACAGGTTGTCCACTCACACCTGATTGTCATCCCATTGTTTGAAAACACCTGATTCTACTCATTTTTGGAAATAAATGGCAGATTCTAATATTTTTGACTAATTTGATTATCTTTGTTTACTTTGAGGACCTGTATGAAAATCTGAAGTAGATTTAGGTCAAGTACCACTGTACACTGTGTATGACGGGTAGCAACTTGAAGGGACAGTGACATGGACATTCAAAAAAACTTGAAAGATAGAAGTAATACATGGTCCCCTAAGGTCTGCTCTAGGTTTAATGAATCAGTTTTTCCTACAAAACAATGATATAGGAACACACATAAAGCACCTACAGGTTGTGGAAATGTCTAAAGTTCTTATGTATTGTTATTGTAAAATAATAAAATGCTAAAATGCAGAAACAATACAGCCAATATTACTAACATTTGATACCTAAGACCTGAATATGAGTAGGTAGAACTTTGCAAAAGTAGCTCATTTGCCGGCATAAAGCAGAACTGCATTTATACATCGATCTGAGGTAAACCACTAAAAATAGTCTGTGCTTTAAATAGAGCAGTAAATTGAAGAAAAGGTATAATATGAGACACTGGCTCTGCAACTTCCAAGTAGAGCACAAAATGCATTCTGCTTTATACATGTACACCAGAAGCAGAATATTTGCAGGATACATGTTTTTGAGAAAATACCGTTGCTCCATGTGCACAACATGTATACACATCACATAATACAACATGTAATTAAGGCCCTATAAAGGCCAACAAAGCAACTGCCTCTGATATGCCCCACTTGCTAGACCTGGGGGTATCTGCAAATGTTTAGATATATGATATGCGATTCCAAACGGGCAATTTGCTCCTATTTTGAACAAAGATTAGACAGCGCAACAGCCAGGGAGAAGGAGACGCCCATTGAGAAACAGAGCAGTCTCCTCCTCCCTGTTCCGATAGTAAAATTAGCATACCAGGAGGGAGAATTTAACGGGGGCCATAGCGGGCGAACGGAGCGGCGCCCAGAAAAAATTGTAAGCGCAGTAAGATCCCTGCACTATGCCCTACATATCCTGATATTTAGTTTATAATGTCTGGACCCATGAAAGGTCCTCTTTAACTTTATTTTATGGGTTACCGGTAATTCAAATGGTGTGATTTAAAATATGTATACAGGGAGTGCAGAATTATTAGGCAAGTTGTATTTTTGAGGATTAATTTTATTATTGAACAACAACCATGTTCTCAATGAACCCAAAAAACTCATTAATATCAAAGCTGAATATTTTTGGAAGTAGTTTTTAGTTTGTTTTTAGTTTTAGCTATTTTAGGGGGATATCTGTGTGTGCAGGTGACTATTACTGTGCATAATTATTAGGCAACTTAACAAAAAACAAATATATACCCATTTCAATTATTTATTTTTACCAGTGAAACCAATATAACATCTCAACATTCACAAATATACATTTCTGACATTCAAAATAAAAACAAAAACAAATCAGTGACCAATATAGCCACCTTTCTTTGCAAGGACACTCAAAAGCCTGCCATCCATGGATTCTGTCAGTGTTTTGATCTGTTCACCATCAACATTGCGTGCAGCAGCAACCACAGCCTCCCAGACACTGTTCAGAGAGGTGTACTGTTTTCCCTCCTTGTAAATCTCACATTTGATGATGGACCACAGGTTCTCAATGGGGTTCAGATCAGGTGAACAAGGAGGCATGTCATTAGATTTTCTTCTTTTATACCCTTTCTTGCCAGCCACGCTGTGGAGTACTTGGACGCGTGTGATGGAGCATTGTCCTGCATGAAAATCATGTTTTTCTTGAAGGATGCAGACTTCTTCCTGTACCACTGCTTGAAGAAGGTGTCTTCCAGAAACTGGCAGTAGGACTGGGAGTTGAGCTTGACTCCATCCTCAACCCGAAAAGGCCCCACAAGCTCATCTTTGATGATACCAGCCCAAACCAGTACTCCACCTCCACCTTGCTGGCGTCTGAGTCGGACTGGAGCTCTCTGCCCTTTACCAATCCAGCCACGGGCCCATCCATCTGGCCCATCAAGACTCACTCTCATTTCATCAGTCCATAAAACCTTAGAAAAATCAGTCTTGAGATATTTCTTGGCCCAGTCTTGACGTTTCAGCTTGTGTGTCTTGTTCAGTGGTGGTCGTCTTTCAGCCTTTCTTACCTTGGCCATGTCTCTGAGTATTGCACACCTTGTGCTTTTGGGCACTCCAGTGATGTTGCAGCTCTGAAATATGGCCAAACTGGTGGCAAGTGGCATCTTGGCAGCTGCACGCTTGACTTTTCTCAGTTCATGGGCAGTTATTTTGCGCCTTGGTTTTTCCACACGCTTCTTGCGACCCTGTTGACTATTTTGAATGAAATGCTTGATTGTTCGATGATCACGCTTCAGAAGCTTTGCAATTTTAAGAGTGCTGCATCCCTCTGCAAGATATCTCACTATTTTTGACTTTTCTGAGCCTGTCAAGTCCTTCTTTTGACCCATTTTGCCAAAGGAAAGGAAGTTGCTTAATAATTATGCACACCTAATATAGGGTGTTGATGTCATTGGACCACACCCCTTCTCATTACAGAGATGCACATCACCTAATATGCTTAATTGGTAGTAGGCTTTCGAGCCTATACAGCTTGGAGTAAGACAACATGCATAAAGAGGATGATGTGGTCAAAATACTCATTTGCCTAATAATTCTGCACTCCCTGTAGTTTTTCAGGTTTTAGTACTTTTGACAATAGAAATGGTATAGCCATATGGGGGCTTGTGTTTTGTGGTATGAGATGAAGTTTTCGTATTGGTACAATTTTGGTTTATCTAATTTATGGATTATCTACAATTATTTTTAGGGATTGATTGCAAAAAAAATATATTAAAAAATCTGTGATTCGGACATTATTTATGTATTTATTTTTAATGCTATGCATCATGCGGTATAGCTAAATGAGTTGTTTATTTTTGTAAATCTTTATTCTATGGTTCGTTTTGCAATTCTAAAAAAATCTAATAAAAAAAGAAGGTTTATTAGTTTATTTTATGGGGGATTTTTTTTTATTATACTTAATAAACTAAAATTAAATGCCTTTGCCTCCACTAGGTGACCTAAAGCTGCCCATAGCATTCTATAGCACTTTAGACTAACAACATTACACTGACAGTCAACCTGTTAAGCCACACTTCAACTATTCCTGAATAGACAGATACCAAAGCGATGCCTGGGGGCCTTTGATAAGCCCCCAACCACGGAAATAATTGGGACCTTGTGATTATGTTGCTGGGAGTGGGGGGTTAAGGGAAATAAAACTGACAGAGAGCCCCCTCCATCTATCAAATTCTTTAGAAGCTGTAGTCGCTATTCAACATGGCATCTGAGGGATCCAACTCCAATCTCAGCAGTTGCAGCAGTAATCCAGCTGCATATTGCAGTGGTGGTATTTCTGCTAATCACAGGGGCAGGTCCTTTGCTGACTCCTGCCTGCTCCATATTATTACATTTCGGGTCATTAAGGGGTTAAATATTAAATAACAGTGTATAAATTGTATTTGGTACGCTCCCCCTAGTTGTGGCTGCAGGTCGCTTTAAAAAATAAAAAGTCAAAACAATTTTTAATTTTTCATATGGAGCCATTCCATCTGCACACGTTTCTGAATTAGCAATAAAACTTCCTATGGGGATTTTGCACAGATCCGGTGAGTCAAGATAGGTTTCCCTCCACAGCTTTTTAAAATACAGATATAGCAAAGTGAATATGTGACTCTAACCCTTTGTACATTCCGATAGCTTACTGAGTTAAGATGCTCCTGTAGGTTTATCTAAAACCACTGATAACAGACTGTGATATCATAACAAGCTGTGCCAAATTCCATACTCAGCTCTGCTGCAACCGTATCTGTCTATTTTTAGGAACTTTAGTAATTTGATCAGGGCACAAGATGCTGAAGACCAATTATTTAATTACAAAAGAGTTTTTTTTTCCTACAAATAATATATACTGTATACACTGTGGGGATTCTCTCTGGTAGGCAGATTAGCGGACACAGTACAGAGGCAAAAACAAAACACACCATGGCAAGTCCACAGAACAAAAAACATTCACCTTGTCAGAGGTTTTCTCAGCAGCAGTCCACAACAGGCTTTAGAGCCTGCTTCCCAGCAATGTGGCGCTCAGCCCTTTAGTACGGCACACATCATGCAGATCTCAAACCACAGAGACTCCACAGATCCACTGTGAAATAGAGGATAATCCACACAGCTGAGACTGCTGGCTGGGTTTTTTATATCCCAGAACAAAACCCGGCCTGGAACCTGGGGAACAGCCACCCACCCTGCACTTTGGGTGCTCCCAGTAAGAGCCGGCCCCGATCGGCTTTACAGCCACACTAAATAACCAATAGTGTCAGTGAGCACTAGCTTCTGCTGACACTTAAAATTACCGGCTCTTACCTCACCGAGGCCAGGAACCTCGGTGACACATATCTTCCGTCAATGACGGACCCTTGCACCTTCCTACATGCCTCCCCCTTTGTTCAACCCTGAGGGGGTGAACACTTGGCAGACAGTGTAAGCGGGACAGGGCATCCGCGTTTCCCTGTAACCTGCCTGCCATATGTTCCATGGAAAACTTAAAGTTTTGTAAAGACAAGAAACACCTGGTGCGCCGAGCATTCCTCCCTTTGGCTTTGCTCATCCACTTGAGAGGGGAGTGGTCGGTCACCAGACGGAACTTTCTCCCCAACAGATAATAGCGGAGAGACTCGAGTGCTCACTTGATGGCCAGGCACTCTCTCTCCACTATACTGTACCTAGTCTCGGATGGGGTAAGCTTTCGGCTCAGGAAAACAACGGGATGTTCCTCCCCATTGATGTCCTGAGAGAATACATCTCCGAGGCATCTGTCTGTACCACAAACTCCCTCTTGAAGTCGGGCGTCACCAATACCGGGGACCCACACAGGGCAGACTTCAAAGCGGAGAAAGCCTTTTCTGCCTGTTCATTCCACTGGAACGTCACTGACTTGCGTCCCTTCAAAAGGCCTGTCAATGGTGCATCGACGGTAGCAAAATTGGGAACAAACCTCATATAGTACCCCACCATACCCAGGAACGACTTTACTTGCCGAGTAGTGATTGCCTCAATTTTGTTCACCTGAGGTTTGATCATTCCACGCCCAATTACATACCCCAGGTACTTGGTCTCTTCTAACCCTATCGCACACTTTTTTGGGTTAGCGGTTAAGCCAGCCTTCCTAAGGGAGTCAACTACAGCCTGTACTTTAGGTAGGTGACTTTCCCAGTCAGTGCTATGGACAATGATATCGTCCAGGTACGCCGAAGCATACCGACGATGCTTATGGAGTACAATGTCCATTAACCTTTGAAACGTGGCGGGTACTGATACAGCCCCTCTGGCGTGATGAAAGCCGTGTTTTCCTTGGCAGCCTCCATCAAGGGTACCTGCCATTACCCTTTTGTGAGGTCCAACACAGAAAAATACCGGGCTTGGCCTAACTTCTCAATAAGCTCATCTACTCGGGGCATGGGATACACGTCAAACCTCGACACCTCATTCAGTTTGCGGAAATCGTTACAGAACCGCAATGTCCCGTCCGGCTTGGGTAATAAGATTATCGGACTGGCCCATTCACTTTTTGATTCCTCGATGACACCTAGCTGGAGCATTAGCTGCACTTCCTCCGCGATGGCTTGTCGCCGAGCCTTGGGTACCCGGAATAGTTTTAACCGGACTTTTGCCTGAGGCTCAGTGACAATGGACGTGTGTCCAGTGAGGTCAGAGAACACATCCGTGTTCCGACTAATGAACTCCCTGGATTCCTGAGCCTGTTTAGAGGAGAGGCTGTCAGCAATTTTCACAGTGGCAGCCGCTTCCCTTGCTTCAGACAGAGGGGCTGAAACCGCTTCCCCTAGGAACCGTGGTCGTGGGCTGTCTTCCGTACAGGTTTCCCTATCTTTCCAGGGTTTGAGCAGATTCACATGGTACACCTGCTCTGGCTTTCGCCTCCCTGGCGTACCTTGTAATCTCCCTCTCCAATTTTTTCAAGTACCTCGTAGGGCCCCTGCCACCTAGCTAGGAACTTACTGTCTACAGTCGGTACCAGAACCAACACCCGATCCCCGCGTTAAAGTTCCGGACCCGAGCCTGCCAATTATAGACCCTACTATGGGCTCACTGCGCTGCCTCCATATGCTCCCTAACCAGAGGTAACACTGTTTCCATCTATCCTTGCATCTGGGAGACGTACTCGACAACACTTTTGTGCGGTGTGGGTTGGTGTTCCCACGCCTCTTTGGTGACATTCAACAGACCGCGAGGGTGTCTGCCGTATAGCAGTTCGAAGGGCAAGAACCCAGTAGAGGCCTGGGGCACTTCTCCCACTGCGAACATGAGATAGGGCAGAAGGTCCCAGTCCCTCCCATCCTTAGACACCGCTCTTTTTAACATATTTTTTAATGTTTGATTAAACCTTTCTACCAGGCCATCCGTTTGCGGATGATACACAGACGTTCGTAACTGTTTTATGTGGAGCAACTTACAGAGTTCCCTCATGACCTTGGACATAAACGGGGTCCCTTGTCAGTCAGAACCTCCTTAGGCAGACCCACTCGAGAAAACATCTCCATTAACTCCTTAGCTATGAGTTTGGCTGATGTATGACGCAGTGGCACCGCCTCCGGGTACCGAGTGGCGCAGTCGAGGATGACCAAGATGTGTTGGTGCCCTCTAGCGGACTTCGGTACTGGGTCTATAAGATCCATAACGATCCACTCGAATGGAACCTCAATAATCGGGAGAGGGACCAGAGGACTATGGAAATGTGGTTGGGGGCTAGTTATCTGGCAGGTTGGGCAAGACTTGCAATACTCTTCCACCTCTCTGAACACACTGGGCCAGTAGAACCGCTGTAGAATCTGGTCCTGCGTTTTCTCCTCGCCCAGGTGTCCCCCAAGGACATGTTGGTGGGCTAACTCCAACACGAGCTTGCTATATGCCTTGGGCACCACCAGCTGTTCAATATGCTCACCCCGTAGTTTATTTACCCGGTACAGCATCTCCTGTTGAACCACAAAACGGGGAAACATAGACTCGTCCCCCGGTTGTTGCGGCTCACCCTCAACTACTACCACATTCTCCCAGGCTCGGGATAGAGTCGTGTCCTGGTGCTGTACCAAAATTATCTCCGGAGACGTTGAGGTCTGCCAACTCCGGACCCGGCGGCAAGTCCTCCACGTCTCCCACCATCACATTTAGCGAGGTTGTCTCCCCCTCTTCCACCAAAGTGGCGGTCATCACTACCGCTGGCCCTTCGGACTCAGATTCCCAGGATTCTGGTCTCCCCCCTGAGCCGGGCCACTCTGCTAGGGTTACGTCTGTCTCCCGGGTACCGTTAACTTTCGTATCCAGCCATAGTGCTGGGAAACCGGGGAAGTCTCTCCCAATTATGAGTTCATACTGTAATTTTGTGGCGCCGGCCACCTCATGAGTCCACCTGCCAGCCACCATTGATAGAGAGACCAGGGCGGTAGGATAGTCCTTTAAGTCTCCATGAATACACACTACGCCGACCTTTCGGCCTGTATACTTGGCGGGCCGTACCAGTGCAGCTCTTGCCAGGGACACCAGGCTCCCTGAATCCAGCAGATCCACCGCGATAGTGTCCCCCACTTCCACCTGGCACAGGTGGCTATTGTCTATAGTCTCGGAGGTTCCTGTGGCACACAACTTCCTGGCATATAATGAGTGGCGGTAGCCATAGTTGGTGTCCATGGGTTCACCCATATGGGGACAGTCGGCCCTTATGTGTCCAGGCTCCTGACATCGCCAGCAGATGACCAGGGCTGGGTCTACAGGGGGTACGTCGCGGGCGGGTTTGGCTCGCACCGCCTGCCGGGTCTGGGGTGGAGATTTCCGGGGTTTGACTGGCCCCCTCCCAAAAGAACCCCCCTGTAGATTTCTGGTGGCCTCGTAGTGCACCACCAGGTCGACCATCTCCAAGGCATTACCCGGAGACACCTGGCCGATCCAGTGCTGGAGGGGGTACAGCCCTCCAGAACACATCCGCCAAGAGACGGTCCAGCATAGCAGTGGGGGTCAGTACGCCAGGCTGCAGCCATTTTTGCAAACAGTGTAACAGGTCATAATACTGCGGTCTTACTGGGCCCGGACCAACACATTCACCCCCAGTCTCGCCAGGATCTTACCTTTTACGGTCAGGTAGTCGGCCACTTGATCATCGGGGAGATAAAAAAAAACTTGCTTTGGTCCAGACGCCAGGAACGGAGCGACGACCTCAGCCCACTGGTCTCAGGGTAACTTTTTCCTCACGGCCACCTTTTCGAACACCGCCAGATAGGTCTCGATGTCATCCGAGGGGGTCATCTTAGGGATCGCCGCACGGACAGCTTTCTGGGCATCGTGTACGTTCAAGGATGCTCCTGCCACTTGCAAGGCCATCACATGTTGCAATGGCAGCTGGTTAGTTTCCTGCTGCTGCTTGTTAGCCTCCCGCTGTCACGGCCTTTGGTGTGCGCTGTGACACTTATGCCACGCTTGCTGTTGCCTGTGGCAACGTTTTGCTGTTTCAGCATGCGGGGGCAGTGTCACGCCCTTTGTGGTGTGTGCCGTGACATGGTTGCCTTGCATGTTGTTGCCTGCGGCAATGTGTAGCTTTTTATGCTGGTGTGGTACACTTCCCCTTTCGGTTGTTTCCTCCTCTGTCCGGTGCTGGAGGGGTTAACCACCTTGTTTGGTGTGGTCACTAGGTGCTTCATCTTACCTGTGGCTAGAGGCCAGGAGTCAGTGGTACTCCAGCCATGGTGTGTGTTGGAGCTATGCTCCTGGTCTTCATGTTCCATCTCCCAGAGTGAGGGCCTCCTAGTGGGACATACTGTCACGGTGGGGAGTAGGGGAAACCCCCCACGTTACGATGATTGAGGAATAAGGAAAGCAACTAGGCCTGAACACAAGGATAAGGGAGCAGGTCACCTCCTAATGCATCCCTATACCTAGCCCTAACTCCTCACCGTATGAGCGGACCTGGATGGTAGGACGGCTCATACCCTGGATACCTAAGGCCCTGAGTCACCCTGAGAATCCCTCACAAAGGAGCTGAGGAGAGGTGCCCTATTTTTCCAGGACACAGAAGAGCAGGAGTCTCAAAAGGCCTAGAAGCAAGGAAAGGAAAAGACAATATGCAGCAAGAGAATCGGCAGGTAAGAAAACAAGACGACACACTTACCTGCTGCTGCCACCACGACTGGAACCCGTGAATACGTACCTGAGCCCTAACACCAAACAGGACACCGTAACACCAACTCACACGGGTATCCAGCACACCAGACTCCGCCAAGACCCCCATGCCTCAAGGTGCATGGCAGCCCCAGGGGGCACTGCATATAGGCTAGGAAGTCTAGCAACCATGCTGGAAGATATCACCAAACATACCAGACAAGGAACACCAAGCTAGACATTACAACACACCATATCATAACCCCACACCAAACATACAACACATGTAAGGGAGAGAAGCCATCGCTGGAGACCTCGATGTCCCACTAGGAGGCCCTCACTCTGGGAGATGGAACATGAAGACCAGGAGCATAACTCCAACACACACCATGGCTGGAGTACCACTGACTCTTGCCCTCTAGCCACAGGTAAGATGAAGCACCTAGTGACCATGCCTAACAAGGTGGTTAACCCCTCCAGCACCGGACAGAGGAGGAAACAACTGAAAGGGGAAGTGTACACACCAGCATAAAAAGCTACACATTGCCGCAGGCAACAACATGCAAGGCAACCATGTCACGGCACACACCACAAAGGGCGTGACACTGCCCCCGCATGCTGAAACAGCAAAACGTTGCCACAGGCAACAGCAAGCGTGGCAAAAGTGTCACAGCGCACACCAAAGGTTGTGACACCCGCTGCTGCAAGTTAGCCTCCACGAGGGCCTTCACGACCGCCTAAATTTTGTCAAGGGACACGGGTCGTAACCTTGCCGGCTTAATGTAGGACATGCATTTGTGTCGGGGAAAACAAAAACCTTTTGGCCTTCAGGCCTGCCTCACTGTGTTTGCCCGCATCCGCCACCAAATGTGGGGATTCGCTCTGGTAGGCAGATTAGCGGACGCAGTACAGAGGCAAAAACAAAGTCTTTGACTTAAACATTGCAGTGTTTATTCACACATAAACAAAAATGACAGTTTGTCGTCTTGGTGTTCATTCACACCATGGCAAGTCCACAGAACAAAAGACATTCTCAGCAGCAGTCCACAACAGGCTTTAGGGCCTGCTCTCCAGCAATGAGGCTCTCAGCCCTTTAGTACGGCACACATCATGCAGATATCAAACCACAGAGACTCCACAGATCCACTGTGAAATTAAGGATAATCCACACAGCTGAGACTGCTGGCTGGGTTTTTATATCCCAGAACAAAACCCGGCCTGGAACATGGGGAACACCCACCCTGCACTTTGGCTGCTCCCAGTAAGAGCCGGCCCGGATCGGCTTTACAGCCACACTAAATAACCAATAGTGTCAGTGAGCACTAGCTGCCGCTGACACTTAAAATTACGGGCTCTTACCTCACCGAGGCCAGGAACCTCGGTGACACATATCTTCCATCAATGACGGACCCTTGTACCTTCCTACAACACACATCGATCCATGGCAAGAACTTTAAAAAAAATTCCCCATTTCCACCCACGGAAAATAAAGGGAAAGAGGGGGACAGAGTAAGAAAGCTAGGGGAGGCAAGCAGAAGGAACCAACTGTATAAACAATAAGCCCATTTTCTCAAAGGGGTTGTGCAGTGAAGTAATCCTGATTACCTATCCTGAGCATAGGTCATCAATATCAGAGCGGAAGGGGTCCTAATCCCAGCTCCCCCACAGATCACCTGGAGGGGTCGCGGAACCTCTTCCTCTTAAAAGTTTACCTGCATCTTGTCTCCTTTGCAACAGTGCTGCAGTGTAATTACTAGTGTTGAGTAATGCAAAGCATCCAAAGTGTAATTCGATCCGAAGTCTATGAAAACTTTGATTCTAAAGTAATCCGAATTTCCTTACATTTTGTGATACTGTATCAGTTTAACTAAAAGGGTGGCTGCAGGTGTTAGAAAGTGAAAGTGTAGAGGAGACAAGCCCGGGAACACAAGAACACCAATAATGCTGTGCAGCCAGCCAATCCACAGGTAGCCATCCCCCTGTGATGTCACAGATAGACAGAGCCTTATAAAACCCTGATCCTGTGCGATTACGCCATTTTCCTGTGAGCTGAGTATAAGGAGAGATGTGACAAGACCCTCATGCACTAGGGACAGTGTTGCTGGAAACTGCTAACAGAGAGTTTAGGACAATATTGGAAAGGGATATTGCAGGGATACTTCAGAGAGAGTGCAGGGAGACTGCAGGGAGAGTTGAGGGAGAGCGTATAATATTTAAGAAACTACGCAGTTTATTATTATAAACAGGTTAATGTGACCAAGATGACTTATAAGTACAGAGGCAGGGCAGCCAGTATCCTCCTTTCCCATGGACCTGCCTTCTCAAAGTTGACGCAGGGACCTCATAATCAATCACCTTGTAGTGTCTTGCTGTCTGCTGCTGTGTGAGCAGGTAATATTTGAATGCATCTGCATGGTGGGCCCCCAAAATAAATTGTACTGGTGGGCCCTAGACAGCCCAATCCAACACTGTCCTCATACATGTCATTAGCCCTTGGGACCTCTGCATCTTTTCCTTGTTGGTGAGATTCATCTCTTTTTAATAATATAAAGTATTTTTATATACAACTACTCACTAAAAGGGATATTTGGATTTCGGGTGAAATTTATGGAAAACATAAAAAGTTTACGCTACAATGATATTATATAATTAAAGTAGGGCATTTAAGAGTAGAAGCAGCAATGGTTATTTCCTCATCTCCAACAATTTATAGAAACAAAAGCCAACACCAGTAGTGGATATACCCCCACAAAAATGTCAGTGTCCCAATAACTTGTCATGTGGCCTTGAGCATCAATTACAACTTGACAATAACGTCTCCTGCTGTTCACAAGTCGACTTATTGTCTGCTGAGGCATGGCATCCCACTCTTTGTGAAGGGGGCGGCCCTTAGGTCATTGAGGTTCTGGGGTACAGAGTTACGTGCCTCCCATAGATTTTCAATGGGCTTCAGGTCTGGAGAAAGTGCAGGCCACTCCATTTAGGTCCCCATGTCTCCAGCAGCTGTTCCCTAATGATGTGACCTCGATGAGCTGGCTCATTGTTGTCCATGAAGATGAAATTAGGCCTCAATCATGCAGAGTTACAATGACTGGAATAATGATGTTATTCAACTAGTATGGGCTTGTCACTGTACTATTCACAAAGTGTAGGGCAGTTTTGTATTGACTAGACACACCTGCCTACACTGTAACATCACCACCACCAAAGGCTCATCTCGTGACAACAGTCTCTGATGCATAGCCCTCTCCTTGACGTCTCCAACATCGTTAGTGGCCATCATTTCTGCTCAGTGTGAATCGACTTTCTTAAGTGAACAGCACTAAGGTTCACTGGTCCTTCGTCCAGCATAGATGCTCCCTGGCCCATGCCAGATGATGATGATGCCTGTGGTCAGTTACCCTTGCAGGTTGTCTAGCACGCAGACCACACTGATATAAATGGTTTCAAATTGTCTGATGTGACACTTGGGTGCCTCTAACCTGCCTTAAACGTGCCTGGAGTTATGTGGCAATCATCCTCTGGTTCTGCAGGGCATTGTTTACAATGATAGGGTCATCATTGTGGGATATGGCCAAAGGACATCCACTTCTATGCCTTTCTGTGACTCTTCCAGGCTCTGTATCTCTGTTACAACCTGCTGATGAACCTCTGTAAAAAACTCTAAGCTCAGTGGCCACTTCTGTCTGAGAAAATACTGCTTGAAGCCTTGCAATGGCGAGGTACTATTGATCAATTGTTATGTGTCATCTTGGTCTCATGATGTCAAAATGAGAACAGCATGATGAGGAGGAATGCTTAAATACCAATTCTAGTTGAACAAGGAAATGTATTGGGTGATTTATGGATCAAACAGCTGTTGTGAATTTTGCCGTTAAGCTCCTTGTTCGAGAACAGCAAGTTGTGCAAAAAGTACTGAAACATTGAACAGTTGCACATGCGCATTCAAAAGTTTACAAAACTTCACATTAAATTCACTTGTAAAGGTTAGAGAGCATTTTAGGTTCACCCTGAAATTTCACCCACAAGTCAAATATACCTACATTTTGTGAATTGTGTATTTTAGATTATTTTTTTTTTTATTCTTATATATTTTGGGCTCTAAAGCCTTTTTTTTTTTTTTTTATGCATTGCATCATTATGTAGAAAACTGTCTTTAAATTCTTATACAAACGAGGGCTTTAGTACACCAAGGGGCAGGCCCTAGCCCTCTGTGAACCTTAGTTCCTCTGCTTTCCAGCTCTGACCACTAAGCATGCACCACTAGTTATCACATGTGCAGTTATTTACGTAAATCTGGCTTTTTGTTCTAATTTTCATAAGAATTAAAAAACGGTTTTCTACACAATGGCGCAAAGGATTTTCACAATAAAGGTATGCATTTAATCAGCAGGACAAGGCATTTCATATGGTTTAATGGAGTTGATCCTGCTGATAGATGCTCTTTAAGGGCTTTAAGAGTAGAGAAGGGTTTATTATCGACATCCTAGGGGTTCTAGAGCAAACAATAGGTTAGCGTCACCATTCCTTGTGGTAGAGTAGCAGTTAATGTCAGCATCCCTGAAGGTCTAGGGCAGAGCAGGTGATTCATTTATAGCCTATCCCTAGACCTGATTCACACAACTGTGCTCGGTCGCATCTTCCGTACATATCGTGTTTCATAGGGATTTATGATGCAGTCAGGTCCTATCTGATTGTGGGTCTGTTGACCTGTACTATACTAACATAATGATTGGAGATGAGCGAACCGAATCCCACGAAATTCCTTGTGCTTCATGTAAGCGAATCGATTTAACCTGAAATAGTGTATAAACAAAAAAATGAATTCTTACCTCCTCCATTTGCTCGCGACGGGCCGTCAGCCGCAATCTTAATTAAAGATTTTGGCCAAAATCCCATGCTTGGTGACGTATGACATCACCACGTCGGCCAGCGTGATGACGTAATCTCGCGCCGTGCGATATTTAGCGCCAGATATTCAAGCACAATGGCGGCGGCCGGCCTGTCGCGAGCAAATGGAGGCGGTAAGTTTGATTTTCTAAAAAAATTATGTTCATTTTCCACTGTTTTTACACTCAGATGCCGCGATCATGTATGAACGTGGCATCTGAGGGGTACAATGATGGGGGCAGCACTATTGCAGCTCCCTGTCATTGCACCCACTACTTACAAAAAATTGCACTTCGTGACGAATTAATTCATCACAAAGCAAATTTTTTGGTAAAATTTGGCGAATCAGCCAAATCGAACTTTTGAAAAATTCGCTCATCTCTAATAATGATAGACCCACAATCAGATACAGTGGGAACTAACTGCATCATAAATCCCTATGATGCAGTCAGTTCGGGTCAGGGGAGCCGAGGTCGGTACAGGAAATGTGATGAAAACACTACCATGTTTCCCGAACTTGGTCGGCTGAATTAGGCCTTAGGATAGACCATCAAAATGTATTCAGTGGTGCATTACTAAGACATCTTAATTGCAAATATTGCGGGGAATAGCATCACAATCACGGAATCATGAGTGCTTTTGTCATCCAGAGAGAGCTTACTGAAGGCTTGACTGCTAAATTTTTTTGAATGGTGGAGCACATCTGGAGGAGAGGACCTGCTCTATAATACACATGTATGTCCATGCCCTGTCTGCTGTGGCAGCTCATAGCTGTAAGATGAAGTGACTAGACGTGTCCTAAACTGCTGCTTTTTTTACAGCGGCCATCAGTGAAAGTCAATATTTCAAGTTACTCCTTTGCCACTTTTAGAGTTAAAATGGACGCAATCATTTAGTATGCATGCTGAGCTTCTCGCATCGTGTAAAACATTTATGCAGCTGATCCCTGTTATGGCAGAATATATTTCAACCCAATTCTCTCATAACTGTATTTACAGAGACAATTTTCGGAGAAAATGAGTTCTATAAAATTAGGGGTAATCATGGACAGGTGTACACAGTAAAACGTCCTCTTCTCAAACTGGATGTTTGTCATCTGTAATAAAAGAAACTTTATTAAAGACAGCTTGAGATCTATTATTTTATGTATGTTTTAGACAGTACAACTATATGGGATTATGAGGAATGAATTACGGTATCTAAGGCTTCCTGTAGACGGGGAGAGAGCTGTGTACATGTAGTTAGGTACTGTGGATTCATAGGCAATCCGGGGGCTGCCACATGGTGCTTCTACATGGCAATAAACTATGAAGATATCTGTAGGAGGGTCAGAAACTTATGATAGGGGCTAGAGATGAGCTAATCAATTCTTAAGAATCAAAATTCAACCCAAATATTATTACAAATTTGGATTTGTTAGAGCATTTACAAAGAGAGAAAGAAAAAGACATTTCCAGGCATTCAAAGTACTTTCGATTCAGGCAGAATCGATTCATAGAAGGTCAATTTGAATGAATCAGACCCGAAAGAAATTTTAAAAAATTCACTCATCTCTAATAGTGGCCTATGACCATTAGGTGGTACCCCACTCGAGGATGGACTCACACAAACTCGGCAAGGTTTAACTTGATCATCGGTTCAATCAGTTTGAGGCAAAGAGCATATGGCAAAAATAAAAGTCACACATTCGTTAGCACCCACTATTCCGTTAACTGGTCTACACCTATGTCAATGCATTCAATTAAACAATCTAATTGGCGTATTCAAGGTTAAAGATTCAATATGAATTACGTTTTATTTAAAACCATACTAGAAAACCAACTGTAACCTATGACTAGTAAAAATAAAAATCATATATAATGTATATTGCAATTAATTAGTGCACCTAAAAAAGTAGGTGGAAGGGAAAAGCCAAGAATGACAATAAAATAAAGTTCAAAATATAGGACTAATCGGCAAAAGGGATAAAGTATATTGTAGTTTACATCCCATTAATTACAGCAGTTTAGGAAAACAATGAATGTAGAGGGATATGCATATGTGGCTTTAACAGTGAAATAGTGAAACACGATTACTCTCCTAAGATTAAGGCCAAGAGGAAGTCTAATCTTCGAACTCAAGGACCAGAAAGCCTCTCTGCCTAATAGATGTCAATGTACTGTAGGTCCTCATCTCCAGGGGCCTTTGTCAATACCTTAAGTGAAAGAATAAATTGGTTCTAACTCCGTGCTATGTGACAAAATGTCTGGTCGTAAGATGTTGCATTACTTGGACCTACATCCAAACAATTTTTTATGGACCAACGTGCACTCAATAATGTTAACTAAATGTTTGCTGTAAGATGATATACGCTATAATCCTAGTTATGTATCAAATCCTATTTAAAAGGTCGAACATTGACTTATGCTAACTTCCAGTTAGTGGCACCAGAGGCACAACATTCTTTTCTTTTTGGAAGGAGAGATAATTTGAATACCTTTTTCTGAGAGGTGTATTACATGGTCTATGAGATTCCTTACACCTAGCAGACAATCTCCATAAGAAGAAACCGTACCTCATGGATCCCCCAAAAAGGCCTCAAACAAAGCTAAGCCAGTTCTCTCCACTCTGCACTGATTAGGGGCAATCATCCTGAAACAGCTGTCTGCAGATGAGATACTGGTTTGTCTACAATCCTAAGTTATGGCTCAGTGACTGTTGGAAAGGTTAAACATTTTCTTATAGGATAGCTACCTTCTAATTGGTTGCACCCGATGCACAGCTTTATTTTCTTTTTCTAGAACAATAGCTAATTTCCATAGTTGATGTAATTTACATTAGAAAAAAAGTGGTCTCTGCCTACAGTAAGCATTTATAGACAATATCCAGACAATTTGTTTGATTTCCTTAAATAGAGAAATGAACTGAAGAACTAGAATGGGAGAATGCTCATCGCCTGTTGTATTTTTATTTTCTGACCATTTTGTAACAAATTTTCCCTAGTTCCCAGTTGGGCAATGGAATTAGCTCTCTCCAATACCCATTGATATGCCCTTTTAGTTAACCTATTTTGTAAATCTTGGGATTCTGGCACAAATCTATTTTCATCCCTACAATTCTTCCTGACGGAAATCTATTCACCCACTGGGACTGACTTGATCGTATGATGGGGATGATTACTGTTCATATGTATTATCCTAGAATGTCTAATCATTGAAGATCCAAAAAATAAATCTCCCTTGGATGTTGAAAATATATAAATTAAAGATTATGATTAACATATTGCACAAAATCTGGTATGGAAAGCACATCACCCCACCATATTAATAGCAGGCCATCAATGTACCTGACATACCAGTAAATACAAGAAACATAAAGATGGAAAGAAAAAAACCTGTAAAAAAAAAGGTTATGGGTCATGAATTGATTGTTTCATGAATTCCTGAAGGTCTGGGGAATAATAATTTACCAATACCTGTGGTGCCACGTTATGTGGTATACTAGTATGCATTGAAACATCACAGCTCAACCACTTAAGTCCTTGGACCAAGCCAGATCTTGAAAATGTAATAGCATACCCCCACTATAACCCAAATACTGTGAGAGTCTCTGAAGAAGGTATAAGAGAAGATGCTTAAGCCAGTCACATAGTTTATCATTTAGAGAGCCATTGCCAGACACAAATGTCCCCATGGGTGAAGTGTGAATACCCTTGTGCACCTTTGGGAGTGCATGCGTTATGGGCATTCTCCACATAGTTGTACTTTATTCCCTTCTTCTTAGGACCTCCAAAGAAAAACAGGCTAGCAGGGTCACAGCCTCAGGTCGCTTACGTTATCCAGGGCAGCTATCTCTGCATAATCACTATACAGTCTGGCCTAGTAGTATGTAACCACTTGCAGCATCCAGGGTCTTATATTACTGGAGCAAGCACTGACTCCAACAGGTTCCATCAGCAAGAGAAAGGTCTATGTGACGGCAAGAATTCAAAACTGGGCCTTTGGAGCTCGCTCACTATTCCTGTCAGCAGGCCTAACTCCAACATGGGATCCTCCTCAAAGGTAGGAGAGATGTGCTTCTCTCTAGAGCACTCTGCCTGGTACACTCTCACTCATGAACTGAAGACCCTTCTCATCAGGTCTATCTGTCATACGCAGTCCATCCCCCGTAGCCACCACTCTCTCCAGCTGCCCACAGCTTCTTCAAATGTATCTCTCAATCATCTCATGGCCCCTAGCTGTCTCCAGCTCCTGAGGCCCTCAGGGACTACCACTGGCAGCTCGTCTCTCTGGCAAGAAATGCAGTCCTCTATTCTCAACAGAAACGTGTTTCAAGCGGGTCCTGCTGCTCTCCACTTCTCACATGGATCAGACTCACTGGCACCTTTAAAGGGGGGTTGTGTGCCACACCACCACATGTGGCACACACTCCATGTGGCTTCAGATACATCACCACAACAGCCTCCTGTTCTCCGCAGTCTTATGTAGGTCAATCCAGTACTGCATTGACCTACATAATGCAACACATTCCCAGCATCGTACATTGTAAAGATAAGCATTGCGTTTAACATTCAAAGACATAGGGGGTCATTTACTAACAGATATACACCAATTTCTGGTGTATATCTGGTGCAGATTGCGGTGCAAAGGTTATTTGCACTGCAATTTGCAACTTTTCCGCGCTCACGACAAGTCTAAAACAGGGGCGTGGTGTGGAAGGGGGCAGGCCATTAGGCTCGTCTCATTTATCATTTTCTACACCTGCTTTAGGCACAGAAAATGGTCTAAATATAGGCCAGCAAGGATGCTGGCATACATTTAAACTAGCAGTGGATATGCCGAAGTCCTCTACATAACTTCGGCGCAGCCACCACTTGCGCAAAGGTGTAATAACACCGATGTCTAAAACGCCGGTCTTAATAAATGACCCCCATAGTGTCTGTAATAAAATGCAAGTTAACCATACATAACAGTGTGCATAACATGGCATTAAGTAATGAGGCATCGATTACTTTGTAGGTACAGTTCAATGATACACTTGGTGGAAATGAGTAGTTCAGTGTTTGGACAGTCATCCGCTTATATGTTGATCTATGGAAGCCATGCCTCTGTTGGAGAATATCTCCCAAATATGACTTCTCTTTCTCGGTATGGCCCAATACATTTGTGTAGGTCCCATATAACGACTCTGGCAACTTGGAGGTTGTATAGAGTTATAATACTGTAATGTGCAAGGGACACCATGATAAGGTGGTGCTGCTGTTAAGCCCAGACAAATCAATTCATAAAGTGGTCAACCCTTACGTCAGCTGATCACCTAGTAGTCATGCCATGAGGCCTGCACAATTACCCTTTGTGCACATTAATGTGCATCTTTTTCATTTACGTGAAATCACACAAGCCTCATTTAGTCTTCTGTGTTCCTATTTTAAAAAGGCCCAATATGGTACACTATGGGACCCAGAAATGTGTTTGGGAAGGAAGACTGCATACTTTTTATTCTTTTAAAGATTATAAAATCCCCTCAAGTGTCCTAAAAAAGTAAGCAACGGGATCCAAGATGGAGAATGAGATGTATGGAACCCAAAGGCCCCTGGAAATGTTTCTGTATGGTACCCAGACACTACTGATACAATGACTTAATAGGATGGAAGATTAGTTGGCCACTCTCTCACCCCTCCCCTTTCCCTCCCAATAACAACACATGGAGACCTCATTTGGTGTAAGGCCGTAGCGGCCAATTTTATTAATAAAATAACCATTATAACATTGTTATTTTACACAACTACCCAAACATTCCAACTTCATATACCCTGATAGTGAGGGATCCTAGAAGGTAGCCCAAAGATTATTCTTAATTTTCCGCCTTCACTTGTAATTCCACCTTACCCTTGGTCATACTCACCGACCCAAGGGCACCAAAACATCAACATCATGCCCCCTGCAGGCCTTCTAGCCCTAACAGGAGGCCCCAGTCTTCAACTCACCAAACCTCCTAAGATGCATGCCCTAAAGGGTCATGCAACTATTCCAAATTGTTTTGCCTTCCAGGATCCTCTTTTTACCTGCCCTCCGCTAAGACAATCTCCACCCCAATAAAACATGACAAAATGAGGGCAGGTGGGCGGGAACTGCTAAACCCTTCTCCCAGGTGAGTGACTAACCCCTCCCCTTTACTTGCTTAAATACTGCCCACCAAACCTCAACTTCCCCACCCTCGCTTCAACTGATCTCCACTCTTGGCTATTAAAGTTACTTAACCCTTTCATTGCCTACTACTTCCACCTAAGTCAAGCCGCATTCCCCTACAGCTGCTCCTCGCTCCATCGCTCTTCGGACAGGGGTGCATAGTTAGTCTGGTGTTATTATAAATGGCACATAGTAGGAGGAGACCGGTTACAGATTTTGCATTGGGGCCTGGAAGCTTTAATTTCCGAGACTGAGCGTCCATAATGCCCTAAATACTACTTTAGGCCAGTGAAAAGAATTAAAAATCCTGATAGAATCAAATTTTTGATGAAAAGAGATTGGTGATGCATCTAATATTCCTCACAGGCAGACATTCCTATCATGTCATATCAAAGTCTCGTAAGACGTTGAAAGTTGGAAATGTTATCAAGCATTAGCAGGCATTTATGGAACGTCTCTTGAATATTTCCAGCATAAAAAAAAAAAATGCATTTCATGTGATGTAAATGAATGGTAATTTTCCGACTTTAAAAGAGAGAGCTATGCCAACGTATTACAGTGTCCTGGACCCAATGCTTCAATGTGCTCAGGCTGCCTCCTTCCTTCCGATGGCTGCGATTGCTGCAGAGAAATTAATCCATTTACAAATCTACAGCTTAAACTTAAGAAATTCCGGTCTCCCCTACATACTCTCTCTCTCTCCTTTCTGTCTCTCTTTTTCACTTTTTTTTTTAGAATATCAATAAGTTCCAATTGAAGAGTGGATTCTTTTGCAATTCAGGCATGTGCCGGCGATAACGGGCGAGTTGGCATGAAGAGAGGCAGAGATGGATTAATTATGCAGAGAACATGGAAATTCTGCTTATCATCGGCTAGCAAAGGAGCCCAGCTCACATAATCAGCAAACGAAGGGAGAGAAAAAATAACAATGCAATGGCACCTTCCAGCCCATCATCACATTTTTTTTTACCCCCTTGTAATTAAAAAATAACATACAATTATAGGCCTATCTGCTGTGCAGGCAAGAAGTGGGTGTCCACAATATAATTGCAGTGGGATAATAAAGCAAGGATTGTCCGATTCTGCATTGCTACATGTCCACGTCTATGTTTTCCTCTTATTTTGTCCTCCTTGGCCTAAACACTTTCTTATTTTGGCTGCAGTCGGAACTAGATTGATATCTCGGGTGACATTCTATATTAGTGTCTATAAAACGCAACATCTCGGCCTTATCGCTCAGCAAACAAACATATGACAAGCGTGGGCTTTTCTCGTCCATAGCTCACCACCTGTGGCCGAATACAATCACTACCTTCACGTGTAGCAATCTAGGACGAACCTACGATAGGTTGTGATTATGGACTCATCTTAACCCCTTAGCCCCCTAATGGCTAGAACACAGTTCAGCAATTTTTTTTTTTTTTTTTTTATGGCATTTGCTGATATGTTCTTTTTTTTATACAAGACTGAAAATTGTAGAAAATGACACTCTGTCACCTTTGATTCCTATCATTTTATGAGTCACTAAAATAAAATAAGAAGACGTGTTTAATCTCACAGATTTATTTTATTTTAAAACGTATTTATGGTATGTGGCTTAGGGTATTTCTATTTTAGTGTTTTTTTTTTTTCAATTTGTAAAAATATTTTTATTGTTACATTGTTTTATTTTATAATTGTATTTATTGTTTTACCCCCCAAAATTTTTTCTTTATTTTTGCTTTTCTAGTTTTTATTTTTATAAATTGGAGTAAGTGATTGACCTACAGTATATGTGTGACACACTGTATACCAATGTACTTTATTGATTGCTTGTTTTTCTTCCATGTACTTTACATATATACATAAACAGAATATTTCCTTCTATGGCTGGACTAGGTCATTATTTTATTTTCTGTTTTCTGTTACATATAATTATATAATAAGATAAGATATGATATGACAATTAGTTAATAATAATAAACTAATTATAATAATATTAATTATTATTATTATTAATAATAATAATAATAATAATAATAACAATAATAATAATAATTCTACTATTATCATTTTTAAAATATTAGGTTATGTTCATGCATTGAATTGAATTGAATTTTTTATTTTTTTTGCAAGCATTTTGTTTTGAAAGCCAAAATAGGAACTGAATTATAAAAAAAAAAAAAGTAGAAATGTCTTGTTCTCACAGAGCAGGTTTGCGTACATTTTATTTTAGCCAAAGCTAGAGCTAAATTATTTTTAGAAGAAGAAAACACACTTGTCTTCTTGGATTTGATCCTAGTCTTAGTTAAAAATAAATGCATTTTTTGCAGTTTCCCAAAGACAATGGTAATGGTTTAGAAATCACAATTAAAATAAAATTGCAGCAAAGAAAAACTAATTTAGGCAACTACTGTACATATGATCTTGCCACAAGGCGGTAATGGTGCATCAGAGAGCTACGCCACGTCTGGCCCTTGGAGTGTTCACTCAGCCTTTACTTTGTACAGTACACAGCGGTTGTATAAAATATTGGAATGTATAAAGTCTTAACATGTGTTTCTATATTATTAATTGCAGATTTTTGTATTCTATTTTTATAACATGATTATTTTCTGACTTGTTGCCTACAGCCTGTATATAGATCTGTACATCTTCTGTGGCTGAAATCCATGCAAGTCACTGAAGTTCTCACTGCAGCACATGCTTGTGAGTTTTTGCTATGGAAGTTTGCCATGTGTGAACATACCCTTAGCCTCATTTACTGTATTACAGCCTCAGAGGCACGTTCATGTGTGTGGGCCTTAAAAGGACTATCTGAGTTTTTCCCCAAAGTCAAAAAAGTAATAAAATAATAACATAAGCTACACTCATCCATTTCATCCCTTTCCATGTCCAGCATCTCTGCTTTGGTCCTCTTCGTCAGGGTTTGCTTTCTTGTCAAATGCTCATATACCCTACACCAGTTCTGCAGCCAATCACTGCTCTTAAAGAGGTTGTGCAATAATGGACCAGACCTGTAAAGAAAAGATGACTTACCTGCAGCCCAGAAATGGCTCCAAGCTCCTTCTCCTCCAAGCCTACAATGGTACGCTGGGCTCATTTGATGTGAACATCTGGAGACCAGATCCCTTTACATCATGTGGCCATTTGTCATCAGAGACTGGTTGCGGGAATGTCAAACTGGATGACATCGAAAGAGCCCAGTGGAGCATCGAAGGAGAAGGATGAGGAGGAGCAAGGATCTGATGCTGGGAAGCAGGTAAGTGATCTTTCCTGTAGATGTCCGGCCAAGGGAGAAGGGGACAACCCCTTTAAGAGTCTAAGGCAAAAGACTGGTGAAGCCTGATTGGCTGCATCATCATGTGGGAAATATGGACATGTCACTGCTGCAGCCAAGTTAACAGTCAGATAGGGAGGATCGAAGCGGTGGTGCTGAAAGCGGAAGAGGAGCAAATGCATGAGAAAGCTTTTATTAATTGATCACATTTCCTGGCATTGGGGAGCTCAACTATGACAACCCCTTTAAGGTAGCCAAAGACAGTAGGTGAATGTCTACCAAACCCATTGACATCTGTGGGATCGTCTAATATGTATGGGGGAGATCCGACTCTCTCCCAATGGCTGATATTGGGGGGAAAGAAAGGTCGGAGGTGTCTGACAGCAGCCTATTCCCCTCTCCCTGAGGCACATGCATGCTCATCTAAGCTAATTGTGCATGTGTACTCTCTTCTGAACGATCGTTCATCTAGTGTGTATGACCAGCCTTATGATCTATAGCCGTATAACAGGGAACGACTATTGCTGTGCCATTCTATCTAGTCAGACTTTTTAGACATGCGGTAGCAGCTCATAGTATGTGTCATGTTCCGATCACTAGGATTTAATATGGATATGGTAAAATCTCACTGGCAGGTGGACGAGACCCTTCAGCTGCTGCTGCACAATTGTTTGAAAGCCACAAATCCCATGAATGGAACAAAGATGGTACATGGGATTTAAAGAGCACTACAACCCCCCATGCATTCAACTCCCAATACTAAAAATGTTAACTTTAAAGATTTGCATGTCGCTTTAAAAAATAAAAAACATAGCAAGTAATAACAGCAAGATTTTAAAAAAAAGACATTATTTCATTGATGTCTTCGTTGTTGAATATTAGTTTAATACATCCAGCTTGGTTACTTCTTAAGAAAAAATGCCATAATGAATGCTTTTTAAATTACAGATGATCAAACATTGCCTTTGACCTAATTTACAAATGTGCTTTAAAAAAAAAAATTTGTTAACGAGAGAGAAAAAAAGTTACAATGTACAAATCACTTTCTGCTCCAGTTATTTAGACAAAAGTTGTGCGCGCTTATCATTTTTCCCCCAAATTGGTAATTGCTACATTTTGAAATGTGACAATTTATATGTAAAATGTGATGGAATATTTTATAGTGATGCTTTCTCATCTCAGAGAAGTTTAATCAATTGAGGAAAAGGCTTCTTGTTGCATAAAATTACTATATACTTTTATACTATATGTACATATATATATACACTGATCAGCCATAACATTAAAGGGTCTGTGCCCCTAATATAAATGATTCCTGCGAAAAAGATACCACTGTTATAGCACGTTCCCCAAATACCATGATTTATCAAAACTTCCTTATTCTAAAGTTATTAGTCGACCATTGTGCCCTGTGACAAATCCGAGCACTGTTGCTGTTTATTACGTCCTGTAGTGGAGCCTTGTAATACAGGACGCACATGCTCACAGCTCTTCTTTTCTTTCCCCTTAACAACCACTCCTCTATGTGTGGGGTCAGTAAAATGTCAGTTATGGATGGATGGATAGACAGACAGAATAGACAGACAGACAAGGATATAGATAGATAGATAGATAGATAGATAGATAGATAGATAGATAGATAGATAGATAGATAGATAGATAGATATGAGATAGATAGATAGATAGATAGATATGAGAGAGATAGATAGATATTAGATAGATAGATAGATAGATAGATAGATAGATAGATAGATAGATATAAGATAGATAGATAGATAGATATAAGATAGATAGATACTAGATAGATAGATATTAGATAGATAGATAGATAGATAGATAGATAGATATTAGATAGATAGATATTAGATAGATAAATAGATAGATAGATAGATAGATATTAGATAGATAGATATGAGATAGATAGATAGATAGATAGATAGATAGATAGATAGATATTAGATAGATAGATATGAGATAGATAGATATGAGATAGATAGATAGATAGATAGATAGATAGATGATAGATAGATAGATAGATAGATAGATAGATAGATAGATAGATAGATAGATAGATGATAGATAGATAGATAGATAGATATGAGATAGATAGATAGATAGATAGATAGATAGATAGATAGATAGATAGATATTAGATAGATAGATAGATATGAGATAGATAGATATGAGATAGATAGATAGATAGATAGATAGATAGATAGATAGATAGATAGATAGATAGATAGATAGAGATTAATTTTGATCTAACAAATTCTGGGCATTGGCATTTGTGTGCTATAAATCAATTTACACAGAGCATTATGAATATGTGGAGGTAGAATATGAACCGATTAGTGTCACATGTCCTTTTGATGTCAGGACACATCACACTGCCCTAAGGCATGATGGGACAGCAGTCACATGACAGACCAGGAAGTAGTATTCAAGCATGGGAGATAAGAGAAAACTGCAAATGAGGTACATTTGAAAAAAATATAAAAAATCCACGGAGGAATGGGAACTAGAGCACTTTATGAGAATACACATTAGAGTAAAAAGTTTATGGCATAACCCCTTTAACACCACCTGCCTAATATTGTGTAGGTCCTTCTATGCAGCTCATTGAGGTATGGACTGCACAAGATCTCTAAAGGCATTGGCAGCTTATCCTCTAAAACAGATTTGTCAGCTACTGGTCTGTACTGGGAGAAGCCCAGACAGCACAAAAAATGGTGTTCTGTTTAGCTACTAGCAGTGCTGAAAGAATACAGTGCGCTGATATTCAATGAGCAACCTGTCACACACCGCAGGGGAGGTGGGGGGAATACTCTGCTCATTCAGATCGTGCCGTTTGTAGCAAGATGGTACATCTTTCTGCACTTTTCCCTATTATCAGAATGGAACTGTAGATATAATACACTGCTCTTATCTAGGGCGGCATATTATGCTGATAGATCTGGTATAAGTCCTGTAAGGTTTTTCTTTAATGGCTGATGATCTAGATGTTTTCTCCCTTTTGATCTGTCGTGTGTAGACTTTCATCTGAAACACAACCTGCAGGATAATTTCATAAAATGTAATACATTTCTTATATTTGACACATTTCCAGTCTTGGTAATTTAGGTAAAATGGATTTTAAAATACATGGTTAAAAGTATGTGAACAAACAAACCTTCAATTTCTAATATTTAACTGAAACACAGGCTTATGATAATGTATGTATTATAGCTGCAACACTCATATCCTACATGGTGCAATGGCCCCCTGCTACGCCAGTGCCCACTAAAAAAAGGATGTCACGGCGGGGAGTGGGGGAAACCCCCCACCGTGCGGTGTCAAAGGGTAAAGGTGATCAGCCTGGCCAAAAGGAGTAATAAGGGAGCAGGTCACCTCCTACCGCGTCCCTAATCCTCTCCCTGACTCCTCACTGTATGAGCGGACCCCGATGGTAGGACGGCTCATACTCTGGATTCCTAGAAACCCTGAGTCGCCCTGGTAATCCCTCACTTAGAAGCAGGGGAGAGACAACCTGCTCATCCCAGTCATGGAGGAACAGGAGTCTCCATCTGAGGCCAGGCTGCAAGGAAAGGGGAACACATACAGCTATAGAGATGGCAGGTAAGTGAAACCAGTAACACACTTACCTGCCACAGAGACACTGACTGGGACCCGTGCACTAGTGCTGAAGTCCACACCAACATAAGGACACAGCACACACCACAAACCACACAGGGACCCAGGACACCTATAGCTGCAAAAAACGTGAGACACCATAAGAACATCTATGACCACAAGGGTGGACCTCACTGGACAGATGGAATATGAAGACCAGGAGGATAGCTCCAGCACACACCATGGCTGGAGTACCCCTCAGCTTCAGGCATCCAGCAGAGGCTAAATAGCCCAAGCAGCCACACCCACACACACATAAACCCAGTGTTAGGCCTCCTGCACACGACTGTTTTTTCCCCCTGTTTACTGGCCGTTTTTTGTGTTCCGTATACAGTCCGTATACGGAACCATTCATTTCAATGGTTCCGCAAAAAAAAATGAATGTACTCCGTATGCATTCCGTTTCCGTATTTCCGTTTTTCCGTTCCGTTTAAAGATAGAACATATCCTATTATTGCCCGCAAATCACGTTCCGTGGCTCCATTCAAGTCAAAGGGTCCGCAAAAAAATGGAACACATACGGAAATGCATCCGTATGTCTTCCGTTTCAGTTCCGTTTTTTGCGGAACCATCTATTGAAAATGTTATGCCTAGCCTAATTTTTTTCTATGTAATTACTGTATACTGTATATGCCATACGGTAAAACAGAACGGAAAAACGGAACAGAAACGGAAACACATAGGGAACAAAAAACGAAACAACAGATCCATGAAAAAAGGACCGCAAAACACTGAAAAAGCCATACGGTCGTGTGCAGGAGGCCTTAACAAAACACTAGGAAGGGAGTTAACCCTTCCAACACCAGACAAGGGAAGGAAGCCACTTAAAGGGGAAGTGCACACACAAGCATAGGAAGCTACACGTTGCCGCCGGCAACAGCATGCGTGGCAACCATGTCACGGCAATCACCCAGAAGGCCGAGACACTGCCACGGTATGCTCTAACACGTTGCCGCGGGCAACCGCAAGTGTGGCAACAGTGTCACAGCGTACACCATAGGCCGTGACAAAGGACCTACACATTTCTTTCATTTAGGCTGCTAAAAAACAAAACTGTGATTTACTATGTATTCGTATAGTGTGCTGAGAGTGGTAGAGAGGTTTCCCCTCCATTACAGAAGACTCTAGAGACAGATAAGTCAGACAAGATGAGTCAGTCTCAGAGATGACACTTTAGCCACCGCTGGATCAAGGTAACAGCCATGGAAAGGCCTGAAAGAGCAAAAGAACTACCAAAGCAGACCAGAAGAGAAGGAGGTGTAGTGAAAGAACAGTAGAGATAACCTGTCCAGAAGGGTGTATTGACTCTACAGCATCCATGATCAAAGGTTGCTTCTGGTGCCTTAGCATACCAAATGACAGTTGGCCAACTGTGAGAAATACCACATCTTAAGGTGGATTCTGTGCAGGCGTACAATATAGTAACCTCTTGAAAAAAAAGTGTAGAGCGTTGGCCTACCATCAGACAGAACCACCTATAGTAAAGTATACACCACATTTCTGGATGGTTATGTGTACAAGACAGCTAGAGAGGTGCAGTGTAAGGAAAAGAGCTCCCAAGCAACAATTGTGCCCATTAACTCAAATCACAGCCGCATAGCCTGTAAAATCTATGGAAAGCACTTGTGAAACATCTGCCAGTCCATGTATGCTGATCTTGTGATTAATGCACCTGAACGTAAATCTTCAGTAAAGAATAATTTGCTGTTAACCTGGCCTAGTTATTTCCTGTGCTGCTATACTGCACCGGCATCTGCAGATGCATCAAGGAGACCCTACCGTGCACCTCAAAACCTTCACCACCAAGGGCACCAGAACCGTCATCAGGCAGGAGAACCACAGAAACCCAGAGAGTTGGCCCAGGGAGCTTCAGAACTGTGAATACAAACTACTACTTGTCACGAATCAGCGGGTGTGAACTCACTGTGCCACAAGTCCCACCTCCTCTAAGGGCATTGTCTAAGTGAACCTCTCAATTCATCACAGTACCACAGATGGTGGGGATAAACTTTCCGGAGGAGAACACCAGGTCGCTACCTCTTGAGGAGGATAGGCACACGAGGCAGCTGTTCCAGGCTGATCAGGAGGTACCAGAGAAAGGTACCAGAAGTACAGGCAATGTCAGCAGGCGGGGTCGTTACCAGGAGCAACAGTAAAGGACCGGAGAATGAGGCAGAAGCGAAGTCAGACAGGCAAAAGGTCAGGGCAGGAGGCACAGGTACAGGTCAGGCAATCCGGGTCGGCAACAGGAAAGTCAAGGCAAACAGGCAAGGATCAGATGGGTAGCAGAATCCAGGAACACAAGTAGGAGTCAGGAACACAGGAACACAAGTGGTTTTCAGAAACCTTAGCAGGACACAAGGACCTTGACACTGATACATCTGGGAAGGGGGCTGAGCCACTTATATATACACAGGAGGGCTAGGATAGGTCATCGAGGTTACATGACCTAAGCCACAAAGCCCAGGAAGTGCAGCAGGAACAAACAGCAAGCATGCTGTGGCCAGGGCTGAGAGCAAACTGCAGAGTGGATCTAGAACAACAGTACCTACACAGACCGAGCCCAGGACTGCAGCGGTGAAATGGGAAGCACCTGCCACACGGCCCCCAGAACCGCGGTGATAAGCAGGGGAACAGCGGCCCACAGCAGCCGCTGTTACACTACTACTACTACACCCAATTGGTCATCCAACTGTCTGA
Source organism: Bufo bufo (assembly GCF_905171765.1). NCBI lineage: Eukaryota > Metazoa > Chordata > Amphibia > Anura > Bufonidae > Bufo > Bufo bufo. The sequence goes on along the minus strand of NC_053393.1, from coordinate 49,625,552 downwards.
AGTTGGCCGAAGATGAATGGGTTTGAGTGGCCATGTAAAATTGGCCTAGAGAGTCCAGATATGTCAACTGATTCATAAAATGAGGATGCAATCTCCATAAACAAAAAAAAATTTAGAATTTAATTTGCCGAAGAGCTCATTTTTAAATTTTCGTTGCTTTAGGACATCACCTTTCCTGCAAGTAAGTTTGCCCAATTTCTGCTGTTTGTGAAATCGAAGACTTGGGACCAGGAATGGTTGAAAAATCACATCAGCACATGAAATATTCTTTTGTTACTTTCGTAGCTTGGGTTTGCAATGGCTTATTTGCTGCCTAGAAGTCTCACATCACATTACACTGTGTCAAGTTTATGATGACTCCATGTACTGTATCCTCTAAGTTCCTCTGTGCCGCAGCTACTGTAAATGCCCATATACCACCAATTTTATATGTATACGTTTTATGTCACATTCACATCATATGTTACAATATGGCTGTATTTTCCCCTAAATGCAAATTTTAAGAGAAAGGATTTGTGAAAGGCAACATTGATATGGAACACTATATCGTATCTCACAGAAACCCTACCTGTAAGCCAGAGACCTAAACCATATACTGGAGCAATGCAAATATGATGCTTGGAGTGATGAATTACACCTCACCATCTGCCAGTCTGATAATGTTGAGTTGAAGCCATTATCAATATTTGACGGTAGAGGAATAAGGTCTGAGACTGCTTCTACTAGTTTGGGATGGACACCAGGGAAGATAAATCTGAATGATGCACTTGCCTGTACAGAATCCTCACTTCAATTCCATGAAACACATTTTTGGAAATATATAATTAAAGAAGATCAGTAGCAGGAAGACGTCACCTGTCATTCTCAGGATCTCTTTTAACATCAGAGTTGGGACTAGTAGATGTCTTTTAGGGCGCTGCCACGCATTATTTTATTTTTTTATGTCTGACTTGGTCATTGCTTTTGTATAATTTTTCAGGTATTTATTAGTTTGTTTGTTTGTTAGCAATATAGTGTTTTTTACCATCTAGTATTTTCGAATGGTGTTTTTTGCATGTTTTGCCTTTTTCATTGGAAAGTTTGTATCCACGTATCACTACCTTTGTAGAGCAATATGGGGAAAATACATTGGTACAAAAAGAAAAACCTGAAAAAAAAAGGCTTTTTCTTATTTGCAGCATATGGGTCATGCAGCCTTATAGAACTATAACATGTTACAATTTTTTTAAAACTAAACAATAACTGACTCAAAAATCTTAATACGGATATTTACACTAATACAAATTACATGTGTGTTTAGTCACCTGCCCCTGTGTTCCCATTCCCAATGGACCTGCCTCCCATTCTCCTCTTCTTCCCAGTAGTCCTGTGGTAGGTGTTTCTCTGTTGACAAGCTGTGGCATGCTTGCTAGTAAAGCTTCTCTATTCTTCCAGTAGGCTCTTAAAGGCAACCATGCATGCACCCTAATTTACAGTAGCCAATGGATGGTCAACTTGGGGTACTTAAGGCACCTCCCTTTATGCTTGTTTCCCTTATGGCAATAGGTTGTACTGCTTACTAGTTCCCTGCAAAGGTGCATCCTAGTTGCTGTTGCTCATGTTCGACTACTGCTTATTTTCTGGATTAGACCATATGCTGCCTGACCTGACCCCGGCCTGATCTCTCTACTGGCCTAGAGCTGCCCTCTCTGGCCTTGGCTGTTTATTGGATTGCACATACTCTGCCTGTCCAAACCTCAGCCTGTCCCTGACTACAGTTTTGCTTCAGTGCTCTGCATTGGTGTCTCTTGACCCTCGCGGATTAGCTTTTAACCTCATAGAGACTACTCCAGGAGGTAGTGGCCTGGTGGGTCCCCTGCAGCAAAGTCCAGATCTTTGTACAGTCCGACTCCTCGGACCCCACTGATCAGCTGGATAAAGAGGCTGCTGCACTTTTTTAGACCAATGACATCATGTTCATCAGTCTGAAGCTATGGTGAAATACCAGACACCATCTTTAAAGAAACAACATCAACCATACATGTATGGCAGATGTCGTCAAGTGGTTAATAGATGCAAGTGGGAAAGTCTCTAGATATATAACAGAATACTTTCAATTCAATGCTGACTTGGCATCTATATATTCTGTTTGGAAGGCAATGAAAACCTATCTATCTTCATGGGTAATAAGTAAAGCAATTTAATGTAACCAAAACTTAGAATAAAGCATTAGATGCAGCTTTTCACCTAGAGCTTCATGAGGCAGAATCAGCATTTGTAGAAAACCCATCTCAGACTACTTAACATAGATTACATTCTGCTCAGTCAGAGATCAAGCGTCACCTTCTTGAGGTAGCTGATAGGAAAAGATATTTCCTTAAACAGAAGTTCTTTGATGAGGGAGAAAAAGCAGGTCATCTGCTTTTAATGGTATATAAAGCGCAACAAGGTATCCCTTATATTAGTTCCATACAATCCTTCATTTATCAGATAATTCAGGACACTCAGACAATTTTGAGGACACTATAACATTTCTACACTTCCATATATGCCTCAAAAATAACTGTTTCAGACTCAGCTCTGGATCAGTGCAGAGATCAGACTGGGGTCAGGTCAGGCAGCATATGGTCAAATCCAGAAAATGAGCAGATGTCGGAGATGTGTTGCTCCCTAAATTACTGGAAGTGTTTCAGTTCTCTTTTTAACAAAGAGTTTTACCACCCTCCAAGCAGGAAGCCATAATTGTTGTATTGCAAAAACCAGGTAAAGATCCAGTTACCTAATCTTACCAACAAATCTTTCACCTTTCAACAGATGTTAAGATCTTTGCCAAGGCCCTTTCTATTTGACTAACTAAAGTTATTTCGTCCATTAAATATTCAGACAAATCTGGCTTTATTCTTGAAAAGTCTACAGCTAGTAATGTGAGATGCCTCTCTGGAATCTTCAAATCTCCATCTGATAATTGCAAGGATAGAGCTGTCTTTTCACTAGATGTCACTAAAGCATTTGATAGAATCAAATGGTGATATCAAAAGTCGGTACTCAGGCAGACAAACTAATATAGCACACCTTTGTGGGAACTAGCAAGCTAGGAACCAATTGCTCAGGCACCATGCAAAGCAGAAGGTGCCCCTTATGTACCCAAAGGAGGCCAGTCATTTGCTGATGTGGGTTAGGGCTCACATGCGCTGACCCTTCAGGAACCGAATGGCAGAGATCTTGCCGGTAAGAAGCAGGCTGCGGCTTGCAAAGGAAGATCAGTTAAGGGACTTTGGCGGCCCGGCTCATCATGAGGGAGCAGAAGAAGGTTAAAGGTGGGTTCGGGCCCCCGGAGCATGACAGAGAAGTTGAGCGGACCAGGAGATCTGGATAGGGCTATCGATATAACACGGACACAAAAATAAAACATAATATAGATAATATATGTGCAGCAGGCTGCCCCCTGGGGCCCTATTATAGAAATTGGGTTGCCCAGATGTAGGAATGGCCGAGTAGTATAGGGTGGCCTAAAATGTCCCTTCTAGTGTAAGTGAGTGTCACAGTGCTCCTACCTGGATATGGTTGGACCCCAGGCGTTGGCTCCAAAGCAGTCAAATAGGGGTGAAAAATTGAAGGATAAAAGAATAACTGAGTCCAGACCTTGTGATGAAGTTGAATGGCAGCTTTACTTTGATAAACTTTCATCAGACACAATCTTCAAACTTTGTCTTGGTCCCAGAAGGCTTTGGCATTAGAACTCTGGCAGGCATCTGTGGCTCTCTGGCTCTGCTGTTCTGTCAGGCTTGCTGTATAACTTAGCTTATTCTTTATGCTGCAACTTCTCTCTTTGTAGTCTGTCTCTAGGTTATGCAATGTGCCAGGGAACTCTCCTCCTGGCTCCTGAGTCTCTAAGCTGTGGCCTCCACATCCAGCAGAGCTGAAGGTGCTCTGGCTGGCTTTGCTTGGCCTCGGCACGTCCAGCAGAGACGTGCCCAGCACACCCTCCTTCCCCTAACAGGGGGTAAGCGAAACTGCTCCTAGAAACTGGTCCCTACCTTTCCTGCAGAAAGTGGGACTCGCCCACTCCTCCACAGAGGGGGGTTAGAATGGAATGGAAAGCTCCATTCGACCTAACTGTAGCTCTGCCGTATTTGCTGCCACCTGCTGGTGAACCAGGTATATTACATTTGAACATAACAGTTACAAACATTAGAAATGCACAGTGTATAGGACCTGAAATAAATACACAAGATTACATGATATTAGCATACACAGATAGAAGCAGGGCGTAGGAGTGGTAATGCCACTCTGGGGTGTTACATATGTAAACAGGAATTGTTGTGTTACTTTACTTAAACAGTGCAATTATTATCAGCGACCACAGTGCATTTGTGAATAAGGTAAGACAATATCACTGCATGGCAAGTTTTTTTAATTTTTCTTTTTCAGTCTGGTTCATCAGCGGCAAGTTATTTTAAACTCTTTGATGGAACAAGTCTACAGAAAAACACACAGCGGTAAGTGATTGTATCTCACGTGAGATAATATCGTCTGTTTGATGAATATACCTTATGGTTCTTTTCAAAGATTCTGCTTGTTTATATCTTATTGCTAAGCGAGGAAATATGATGCATAATTTATTATGTGCATATTCTTACATTTTCTTTTAAACACTTTCGCTATAAGAATGCAATGTTGAAATTCTTATCTTAATTCAAACAAATTGTGTTCTCTCGCTCAGTTCATAAATAAAACAAAAGAATGAAAAAGAGCATTGTAAACTCGTCTAACCATCATCATCAAGAGCTAAACATTCGCTCTGCTCTCTGATACTCGATTGCAGGAAAAGCTGTTTTGGGAAACGGTTGTGAAAACTGAATTAAAAATTGGGACATAAAGCAGGAAAAAATCTTGGGTAAATAAAGCATGTATATGAGGAATATCATCCAACATATATGCTGGACTAGAGGTGAGCAAACTTCTTGAAATTCGTTTAAAGGGGTTATCCGACTTATCATCAGGATAGGTCATCAGCAACAGATCTGTGGGGGTGCGACACCCGGGACCCCCGCCGATTAGCTGTTAGAAGAGACCTTGAGGGCTGCAGCCTCTTACTAGACCAGTGACATCACTGTGCATCGGTCACATGGCAGCTCAGCCCCAGTTAATGAGTCAATGAGGCTGAGCTGCAATACCAAGTACTGCCACTATACGATGTATGGCGCTATCCTTTGAAAGCTGCCAGGAGTCTGCATTGCTCACCAGAGCTTCAGTGAGCGCAGTGGCTCCCTGAAACAGCTGATCGACGGAGCTGCTGTGATTTGGACCCCCACTGATGTGATAATGATGATCTATCCTGAGAATAAGTCATCATTATCTTTCCCACGATAACGCTTTTAATTTCTGATTTGCCCAAAATTTTATTCGGATTTGAATCGATTCTACCCGAATCAAATATGCTCCAATTGCCCTGAAAATTTGTACATAACACTCTAACATCTCCTAGGACTCTTTCAAATAGGATTTTTTTCAAATACCAGAGAACAATATAAGTCCTAGAAGTCATGAAAGAGAGAGAGAGAGAGATCCGTGCGTAATACTTTTCAGATTGAGACATACAAACCAGTTCTCCTTCCAAAAAAATTAACATCATGTAGGCTTAGTGTTTTTATTTTTTGGAAGGAAAGCTAATTTGCATACCTTTCTGTTTCTGGGAAAGATATTCAAATTAGCTTTCCTTCCAATATGAAAAGAACACTAAGGGCTCATTCACACGAACGTGTGCTGCCCGTTGCAGTATTGCGGACCGCATTTGAGGATCCGCAATACATGGGCACCGTTTCGTGTGCATTCCGCATCACGGATGCTGACCCATTCACTTCAATGGGTCCGCAAAATCCGGAGATGCAGAACGGTGCGGAACGGAAGCACGGAACGGAACACTACGAAAGCACTACAGAGTGCTTCCTGGGGTTCCGTTCCGTGCCTCTGCACCGCAAAAAGATAGAACTTGCTCTATCTTTTAGCGGAACGGACGGATCAAGTGAATGGGTCCGCGATCCCCATGTGGCCGGGCCATGGTCGATACCCGTACATTGCGGACCGCACGGTCGTGTGAACAAGCCCTAATGAGAAAGATATATTTTGTTATACATTTTGTTTCAAAGGAAGTCCTGTAAAACATATTCTTGCTGTTAAACTTTTTTTTTTTTTTTTTAACAATATCACATACAATTATATACACATGTCAGGGGAGGGAGCGTTGAAACTACACTGTGGCCCAGATTTACTAACTGTACAGGTGGCAGACCGGCTGTCTAGACCTGCACCAGATTTATCACCGGGGCTCAGGCTGGATGATAAATGCTGTGTAGGGATAGACACTTTTCTCTGACTCTATACATCTTGGCACATCCCCTTATCCCCTCAAATTATTCCAATTTGCGCTGCTTTTTAGACACATTAGTAACTCTGGGCCAGTATAATTTTTTCTTACATACAACGCCTGACAGATAAAGAAAACTGTATATATTTCTTTATAGCGGCTCTCCTTTCCTACTGCCGTGGAATTGGTGCTCTGACTGATGTGACTCACCCAGTCACTAATGATTCAACAGGTTATTTTTTTATATTTTATAGAAAACAGTAGACAGGCCCTCAGCATCTGGTCCAACATATATAATTCAAGCAATTAATAAAAGTAATTAATAAAAGTAATTAATAAAATCCACATTTATTCTGATATAAGTTAAAAAAGTCAGCTGTAAACCCAAAGCAAAAATAATTTCAAGAAATGTACACTCACCTAAAGAATTATTAGGAACACCATACTAATACGGTGTTGGACCCCCTTTTGCCTTCAGAACTGCCTTAATTCTACGTAGCATTGATTCAACAAGGTGCTGATAGCATTCTTTAGAAATGTTGGCCCATATTGATAGGATAGCATCTTGCAGTTGATGGAGATTTGAGGGATGCACATCCAGGGCACGAAGCTCCCGTTCCACCACATCCCAAAGATGCTCTATTGGGTTGAGATCTGGTGACTGTGGGGGCCATTTTAGTACAGTGAACTTATTGTCATGTTCAAGAAACCAATTTGAAATGATTCGAGCTTTGTGACATGGTGCATTATCCTGCTGGAAGTAGCCATCAGAGGATGGATACATGTTCTCATTGTCACAAGGGTGTCAAGAGCCCCGCCTGACTCCGTTATACCCGGGACCAGGAAGTCGCAGCCGGTGGCTGCGCGCTCTATGTATAAAGATAGTGCTGTTTCTTAATGGTAGCTTTCTGGGTTTGCCTTGCAATCCTTTTTGGCTCACTCAGGGATCCATAGCTTCTTCTCCTCAGCTGTTTCTTGTCCAGCACTCCCAACCTCCTTATATTCCCCTCTCCCACTTCTCTGGTTGCCAGATATAGAGCTTCCTGCCTGGACTTCTATACTGACCCACTGGAGCTGTGTAGCTGAGATTCCTGGTTGTTGTTCCAGAGTGTTACCCTCCGGATCCCTGTTGGGCTTTTGTTGTCTGCTGTTGTCGCCCACCTGGGATTATATGTTTTGTCTGTATTGTCTGTCCTCTCCTTGGTGTTTTCCTTTAATGTTAGTGGTGCGGACTAGTGTTCCCACCACCCTATTCACTACGTAGGGCTCATCTTAGGGAAAGCCAGGGTTTAGGCACGTGATCGGCGTACGGGTGAGGAACCTGTCTAGTGACGTCAGGGCAGTCGGGTGCAAGCCTCAAGGTGAGTTAGGGGTCACGACCTTTCCCTCTCCCTTGGACAGGGCCTTCCCTTTTCCCTCCCCTTGCGTCACGTATATGATCAGCACGCCGGTCATGACACTCATTCTGTTTACGCCAAATTCGGACTTTACCCTTTGAATGTCTCAACAGAAATCGAGACTCATCAGACCAGGCAACATTTTTCCAGTCTTCAACAGTCCAATTTTGGTGAGCTCGTGCAAATTGTAGCCTCTTTTTCCTATTTGTAGTGGAGATGAGTGGTACCCGGTGGGGTCTTCTGCTGTTGTAGCCCATCCGCCTCAAGGTTGTGCGTGTTGTGGCTTCACAAATGCTTTGCTGCATACCTCGGTTGTAACGAGTGGTTATTTCAGTCAATGTTGCTCTTCTATCAGCTTGAATCAGTCGGCCCATTCTCCTCTGACCTCTAGCATCCACAAGGCATTTTTGCCCACAGGACTGCCGCATACTGGATGTTTTTCCCTTTTCACACCATTCTTTGTAAACCCTAGAAATGGTTGTGCGTGAAAATCCCAGTAACTGAGCAGATTGTGAAATACTCAGACCGGCCCGTCTGGCACCAACAACCATGCCACGCTCAAAATTGCTTAAGTCACCTTTCTTTCCCATTCTGAAATTCAGTTTGGAGTTCAGGAGATTGTCTTGACCAGGACCACACCCCTAAATGCATTGAAGCAACTGCCATGTGATTGGTTGACTAGATAATTGCATTAATGAGAAATAGAACAGGTGTTCCTAATAATTCTTTAGGTGAGTGTATATATAAAATAAAAATGATTACCGCATATTTAAAATATAGTTTAAATGAAAAATAAATGAAAAATAAAATGAAAAAATGAAGAAAAGTCCCAATTGGAGCTTCCTGAGATATAGTTAGAAAAAAATATATTCAATTCCAAAAGTTGTTGCTGTAGCTTTCAAACACTAATACTTGAATTAGCATATGATGAAATGACTTAAACTTTGTTCACATTGCTCCAGGTATTTAAGACAGATAAAAAGAAATATATAATCGTGGAAAGGTTTAAGTCTCTCAGTCTGTGTGAATCGCTCTGTTAATTTAGATAATTCATCTATATATACACCACTCTGATTTGTATATGTACCACCTTCGTTTGGGTGGTTTATCCCCAAAGGTAAGTAAATAGTTAAAATATTAGTCGTTCATCCACACAGGTAAGTAGCCGGTAAACACTTGATTGGTTAATGTCTCATCCATGAAAAATCTTGATACAGTGATTAATATTTCATAATGTTCATCATGGAGAGCTTGTTTACTGTTGAAATAACATTAATGTAGCCAACGGGTTATGAGCTATAGATGGTGAGTCTATTAGTATATTACTCACTGTTCTGTGATCTGTTATTAGCTGATACTGGTGGCGTCCCACCCGGTAATTAGCTTCACTCACCCTGCTTGCTAGTAGCTTAAAATTTTGGACGCTTTGACCGCGTAGTCAGTGCGCTGAAGTTACTTCTCTCCGTGGTGTACTACGTAGTTTTGGCCGTATGAGCCATGTGCCGAGGTCGGCTTCCCACGTGTTGTACCTCACGTCACGTGCTCTCGGATCGGACGTTGCTATGTATCTGTGTTATTGCTCCGCGGCTTCTATTGTTAAGGAGTAGTTTGAAAAAATTAAGATGCCTTTTAAAGTATGATGAAGTCGGTCTTGGCAGCTGGTCTCTGTATCGCCAGACGGGTTTCGAGGTGCTTCCTCATGGCCACTGATTCCCACTTTAAAAGGCATCTTAATTTTTAAAAATTACGCCTTAACAGAATCCGCAGAGCAATAACACAGATACATAGCAACGTCCGATCCGAGAGCACGTAACGTGAGGTACAACACGTGGGACGCCGAACTTCACTAATTTGCTTAATTGATGATAATAATGACGATGTTTAATTGGTACTGTGCTCACAGATCAAAAACGGTAATGATGTTTATCCAGACCAATGAAAGGACACTCATTTTCATGATGCTACTCTACCCATACCATAGATGACGCACAGTCAGACCAGCGTAATTGTATTGCAAAATGAAGAATTTTTCATGTTAATTTGGATCATGTCATGCAGCAAGACCATTGTAGATTCTTGATATTAAAGGGGTTGTCCCATGAAAAAATATTCTACAGTTTTTAAACCAGCACCTGGATATGAATACTTTTGTAATGTGATGTAATAAAAAAATGTAGTATAGCCACTGAGGTATTCAATAAAATTTATCTGTATAGCGCCACCTGCTGTTAGTTTTTTCTTATTTCTTTGTCCTGCTCTCTGAGATCGCCGCCCATGCCCAGTTTCATCCTTCAACTCCCTCCTGAGCTGTGATAGGGAGTGCTAAGACACGCCCCCTGAGCTGTGATAGGGAGAGCTGAGACACGCCCCTGAGCTGTGATAAGGATAGCTGAGACACGCCCCTGAGCTGTGATAAGGAAAGCTGAGACACGCCCCCTGAGCTGTGATAGGGAGAGCTGAGACACACCCCCTGAGCTGTGATAGGGAGAGCTGAGACACGCCCCCTGAGCTGTGATAGGGAGAACTGAGACACGCCCCTGAGCTGTGATAAGGAGAGCTGAGACACGCCCCCTGAGCTGTGATAGGGAGAGCTGAGACACGCTCCCAGAGCTGCAGCAGAAAAGACACTAGCAGACATTAAATCTAGCAGAGCAATAACTGTGGAGATCTCTGGATCCATGTGAGGTACAGGGCTGGTTCTAGCGTTATTGCAAAGAGACTGCCATGTACTATATGATGTCTAATTTTCATTTTTAACATTAGTCATGGGATAACCCCTTTAATTTGGGTTATGGAGAAGATAAAAAAGAAGTAAACAATTTACCCACTTGGGCTTCAGAAGATATTTTCAGAGATATAAAATTACTCAAGTAAAAGAACTGCCCAGAACAATACAGTGTAAGGGCTCATGCACACGAATGTATTTTTTTTCCTTGTCTGTTCCATTTTTTTTTTTGCGACCTGTATGTGGAACCATTCATTTCAATGGGGCCACAAAAATAACTGAAATGACTCTGTGTGTATTCTGTTTCCATATGTCTGCAAGTCCGTTCCACAAAAAATAGAACACGTCCTATTCTTGTCCATAGTGCGGACAAGGATAGGCATAGTTACAATGGATCCGCAAAAAAAACGATGCAATGTCACACGGATGTCATCCGTATTTTTTGTGGATCTGTGTTTTGTTTTTTTTGCGGACTGCAAAATACATACGGTCATGTGCATGAGCCCTAAATGTGAGCCATGTTAATCTGTTTTGTTAATTTATTACCAGTAATAACCTATTAACCCCTTAAAAACTGAATTTAACTGATCAGTTTTTATAATTTTTACACATAGTAGTTAAATAGCTACAAGTAAATGTGTTACTCATTTACTTGATTTTTATAAAAAAAATTGTGTATTAATTTTTGTGTGTTTTTTTGCCGTGTTACACACATATGGGCAGATTTACTAGCCAGTGTAATATTTAGACAGTTTAAACTTAGGCTACTTTGACACTAGCATTTCTATTTTCCGGTATTGAGATCCGTCATAGGGTCGCTATACAGAAAAAAAAACGCTTCCGTTTTGTCCCCATTCATTGTCAATGGGGACAAAACGTAACTGAACAGAAAGGAATTCTCCAAAATGCAAGCTGCGGTTTTCTTTCTGTCGTGACACACAATGCAAGTCAATGGGGACGGATCCGTTTAACTCTGACACAATAGAAAACGGATCCATCCCCCATTGACTTTCAATGGAATTCATGACAGATCCGTCTTGGCTATGTTAAAGATAATACAACCGGGTCCATTCATTACGGAAGCAGATGGTTGTATTATCAGTAACGGAAGCGTTTTTGCTGAACCCTGCCGGATCTAGCAAAAACGGTAGTGTGAAAGTAGCCTCAGACAGGCAGTCTAAAGTTGTGCCAAATTTATCAAAGTGGCTCAGGCCGGATCATAAATTTGGAGCTTTGGACACTTTTATATAACTTTACACCATCTATTGTGGGCACATGCTGGCGCATCTTCAGTCATGTCCCTTTCTCATTAAGGTGTTCCCCATTGTCAGTCAAGGTGCGAACATTGGTGGAAATTTGGTGGAATATGAAATTTGGTGGAATATGCGTGAAAAAATACTAACATATTACAAATCATTTGTTACACCTCATATATCACAAAGTACATGCTACTTTTAAAATGTGACTTTTTAAAATATAAACTTGATTATCCACCCATTTCTCTCGATTTGCAACATTTTAACACCAATGGCACTAAAATGTGACTTTTTAAAACACAAATGTGTCATTTTAGCCACCACTGCCAGACCACACTTGAGACTTTTGAAACAAATTTGTGACTTTTGAAGCATATTTGCGACATTTCCAGGGGTAAATTGCAACTTTTGTTTTAGACTCAGGACGTTTTTGTTATTGTTTTTGTTGACTGTCAATTAACTGACAGAACCCTGCTGTTTAGCTCACTTACAGAGGGATGCGAAAATTTGGGCAACCTTGTTAATCGTCATGATTTTCCTGTATAAATCGTTGGTTGTTACGATAAAAAATGTCAGTTAAATATATCATATAGGAGACACACACAGTGATATTTGAGAAGTGAAATGAAGTTTATTGTATTTACAGAAAGTGTGCTATAATTGTTTAAACAAAATTAGGCAGGTGCATAAATTTGGGCACTGTGTTGTCATTTTATTGATTCCAAAACCTTTAGAACTAATTATTGGAACTCAAATTGGCTTGGTAAGCTCAGTGACCCCTGACCTACATACACAGGTGAATCCAATTATGAGAAAGAGTATTTAAGGGGGTCAATTGTAAGTTTCCCTCCTCTTTTAATTTTCTCTGAAGAGTAGCAACATGGGGGTCTCAAAACAACTCTCAAATGACCTGAAGACAAAGATTGTTCACCATCATGGTTTAGGGGAAGGATACAGAAAGCTGTCTCAGAGATTTCAGCTGTCTGTTTCCACAGTTAGGAACATATTGAGGAAATGGAAGACCACAGGCTCAGTTCAAGTTACGGCTCGAAGTGGCAGACCAAGAAAAATCTTGGATAGACAGAAGTGACGAATGGTGAGAACAGTCAGAGTCAACCCACAGACCAGCACCAAAGACCTACAACATCATCTTGCTGCAGATGGAGTCACTGTGCATCGTTCAACCATTCGGCGCACTTTACACAAGGAGATGCTGTATGCGAGAGTGATGCAGAGGAAGCCTTTTCTCCGCTTGAGGTGGGCTAAAGCACATTTGGACAAGCCAGCTTCATTTTGGAATAAGGTGCTGTGGACTGATGAAACTAAAATTGAGTTATTTGGCCATAACAAGGGGTGTTATGCATGGAGGAAAAAGAACACAGCATTCCAAGAAAAACACCTGCTACCTACAGTAAAATATGGTGGTGGTTCCATCATGCTGTGGGGCTGTGTGGCCAGTGCAGGGACTGGGAATCTTGTCAAAGTTGAGGGACGCATGGATTCCACTCAGTATCAAAGACCCTAAACACTGCTCAAAAACCACTAAGGCATTTATGCAGAGGAACAAGTACAACGTTCTGGAATGGCCATCTCAGTCCCCAGACCTGAATATAATTGAAAATCTGTGGTGTGACTTAAAGAGAGCTGTCCATGCTCAGAAGCCATCAAACCTGAATGAACTAAAAATGTTTTGTAAAGAGGAATGGTCCCAAATACCTTCAACCAGAATCCAGACTCTCATTGGAACCTACAGGAAGCGTTTAGAGGCTGTAATTTCTGCAAAAGGAGGATCTACTAAATATTGATTTCATTTCTTTTTGTGGTGCCCAAATTTTGCACCTGCCTAATTTTGTTTAAACAATTATAGCAAACTTTCTGTAAATCCAATAAACTTCATTTCACTTCTCAAATATCACTGTGTGTGTCTCCTATATGATATATTTAACTGACATTTTTTATCGTAACAACCAACGATTTATACAGGAAAATCATGACGATTAACCAGGTTGCCCAAACTTTTGCATCCCACTGTATATTAGATAAAAATAAACGCATCCTGTTTTATTACTTACCTGTCACTTGTTTCCACGAGTTGGTTTTCTTTTCATAAATGCGACCTTTTGACAAAAAGTTGCATCTTTATGCCATAAATGCGATTTTTCATACAAAACACCAACACATAAGCTGGCCTAATTGTCCGCAACAATTTGAGCCATTTCTGCCGATAAGAGGATGATAAATGAGGAGTAATATCCGCCAATGTGATAGCCCTGCCCAATTTGACATTTATAACTCATTTCTTACGTGATGCATTCTTTATGGTGAAAATTCTGGAGAAAACATTTGATATATTTAGGACCAATCAAACACCATACTTTTTGGCGCATAAATGAAAAAAGGAAACTAAAACAAGGAATTACCAAATTAAAAACAAAAGAAGGAAGGTATATGGAAGAAGATAAGGAACTAGCTGACTGCCTCAATGAATACTTCTGTTCAGTTTTTACAAAGGAAAATGAAGGAAAAGGACCTCAGTTAGGAAAGAAGACTAATGAATCTTTTGATGCATGTGTCTTTACAGAGGAAGAGGTTCTAAGTCAGCTGTCTAAAATTAATACAAATAAGTCACATGGGCCTGATGTCATACACCCAAAGCTAGTAAAAGAGCTCAGCGGTGAACTAGCAAAACCATTAACAGATTTATTTAACCAATCACTGGCAACAGGAGTCGTCCCAGAAGATTGGAAATTAGCAAATGTTGTGCCCATTCACAAGAAAGGTAGTAGGGAGGAATCGGGCAACTATAGGCCAGTAAGCCTGACATCAATAGTGGGGAAATTAATGGAAACCATACTTAAGGAGAGGATTGTGGAACATCTAAAATCCCATGGATTGAAAGATGAAAAACAGCATGGGTTTACTTCAGGGAGATCATGTTAAACTAATCTTATTGATTTTTTTGATTGGGTAACTAAAATAATAGATGGCGGAGGTGCAGTAGACATCGCTTATCTAGACTTTAGTAAGGCTTTTGATACTGTCCCACATAGAAGGCTTATCAATAAATTGCAGTCTTTGTGTGTGGACTCCCATATTGTTGAATGGATTAAGCAGTGGCTGAGGGATAGACAACAGAGGGTTGTAGTCAATGGAGTATATTCAGACCATGGTCTTGTTACCAGTGGGGTACCTCAGGAATCTGTTCTGGGACCCATATCGTTTAATATCTTTATCAGCAAAATTGCAGAAGGCCTCGATGGTAAGGTGTGTCTTTTTGCTGATGAAACAAAGATTTGTAACAGGGTTGATGTTCCTGGAGGGATACACCAAATAGAAAAGGATTTAGGAAAACTAGAGGAATGGTCAAAAATCTGGCAACTAAAATTTAATGTTGATAAGTGCAAAATAATGCACCTGGGGCGTAAAAACCCAAGAGCAGAATATAAAATCAGTGATACAGTCCTAACCTCAGTATCTGAGGAAAGGGATTTAGGGGTCATTATTTCAGAAGACTTAAAGGTAGGCAGACAATGTCATAGAGCAGCAGGAAATACTAGCAGAATGCTTGGGTGTATAGGGAGAGGCATTACCAGTAGAAAGAGGGAGGTGCTCATGCCGCTTTACAGATTACTAGTGAGACCTCATTTGGAGTATTGTGCGCAGTACTGGAGACCATATCTCCAGAAGGATATTGATACTTTGGAGAGAGTTCAGAGAAGAGCTACTAAATTAGTACATGGATTGCAGGATAAAACTTACCAGGAAAGATTAAAGGACCTTAACATGTATAGCTTGGAAGAAAGACGAGACAGAGGGGATATGATAGAAACTTTTAAATACATAAAGGGAATCAACAAGGTAAAAGAGGAGAGAATATTTAAGAGAAGAAAAACTGCTACAAGAGGACGTTTTAAATTAGAGGGACAAAGGTTTAAAAGTAATATCAGGAAGTATTACTTTACTGAGAGAGTAGTGGATGCATGGAATAGCCTTCCTGCAGAAGTGGTAGCTGCAAATACAGTGAAGGAGTCTAAGCATGCATGGGATAGGCATAAGGCCATCCTTCATATAAGATAGGGCCAGGGGCTATTCATAGTATTCAGTATATTGGGCAGACTAGATGGGCCAAATGGTTCTTATCTGCCGACACATTCTATGTTTTTATGTTTCTATGCTTCACATCATTTGTCTGATTTTCCACACTATTCCTATGTACTTTTGTGTGTAAATATGAGACTGCAGATGCTGTCTTATATCATGCCTGATGAAGAGACCTCTTGACTAGGGTTGAGCAAACCCGAACTGCAAAGTTCAGGTTCATACCGAACTTTGCGAGTTTGGCTACCCCGACCCGAACCTAGACTTTTTCACTGAAGTTCGGGTTCAGGTTCGTTGTTTGGGTGATTTTATTATTTTCCATTATAACATGGTTATAACAGAAAATAATTGCATTCTTAAGACAGAATGCTAAATTAAATGGCCATTGAGGCGTTAAAAATAATAAAAAACCTCATCCACTTGATAGCGCAGTCGGTATCATCTTCTATCTTCATTCAGCAGGACCTAAGATGACGTCACTGCGCTCACCACGTGGTCCTTTTACAGGTCCTGCAGAAAGAAGAAAGAAGAGGATACCGACTGCGCGATCAAGTGGATGAGGTGAGTTTTTTAATTATTTTTAAGCCCTCAATGGCCATTTTATTTAGCATTCTGTCTTAAGAATGCTATTATTTTTCGTTATAACGATGTTATAACGGAAAATAAAGTGAAGTTCGGGTCCCCATTGACTTTAATGGGGTCTGGGTTCGGGGTCAAGTTCGGGTTCCGAATTTTGACCTGAAGTTGGGCCGAATTCGGCGAACCTGGACTTCCACGGGTTCGCTCATCCCTACTCTTGGCCTAACCTGTGCTGCTAATTACCAACTTATCTGTAACCTCCTCTTCATCTCTAAACTCCTAGAACATCTGTCTACTCTTGCCTAATAAGCTACCTTTCTGCTAACTCTCTTCTCGACTCCTTACAGACTACAGTATCGCTTTCACCCTTTACCAAAGCGTCTAATGATCTGACAGCAAAAATAAACTCTTCTCTACTGATTCTTCTGGATCTCTCTCCAGCCTTTGATATGGTAGTCAACTTCTCCTCACAATGCTCCACTCTATTGGCCTTAAGGACACCGCTCTCTCTTGGGTTTCTTCCTATCTCTCTGGCCATTCTTTCAGTTTATCATTTTCAGGTTCTACTTCTCCTCTTCCTTTTGCTGTTGGGGTTCCTCTAAGTCCTTTTGTCTCTACACTGGCAGCTGTCTCTAAAATCATGCCATCTCTCTACCTAAAACTGAATCTCTCCAAAACTGAATTTATTGTATTTCTCCCACCTACTAACCTAACTAAATTTAATATGTCAATTTCAGCTGATGGTACTACCATAACTCCTGAGCAACATGCCCGGTGTCTTGGAGTTATGTTCAACTCAGATCTCTCCTTTGTTTCCCATATTCAATAATTTGCATGCTCTTGTCATCTGCACCTCAAGAACATCTCCAAAATCCGCCCTTTTCTCTTTGTGGAAACAGCCCAAACTATCGTTGTTGCTTTGATTCATTCTCATCTTGACTACTGTAGCTCATTACTAATCAGTAGAGTTGAGCGAACCCGAACTGTAAAGTTCGGGTTCGTACCAAACTTTAGGGTTTTCGGCACCCGAACCCGAACATTTACGTAAAAGTTCGGGTTCGGTGTTCGGCGATTTTTATGGCGCTTTTTGAAAGGCTGCAAAGCAGCCAATCAACAAGCTTTACACTACTTGCCCCAAAAGGCCATCACAGCCATGCCTACTATTGGCATGGCTGTGATTGGACAACTGCAGCATGTGACTCAGCCTCTATTTAAGCTGGAGTCACATAGCGCCGCCCATCACTCTGCTTGGATTAGTGTAGGGATAGGCTGCAGCTGCTGTGAGGGAGAGATCAGGGAGAAATCTTATGAAGAACTGCTTCTTTACTCAGCGATCTACAGCAAATGTGTTTTGTGGGTGCAGTGCACAATTGTTTTAAGCCTGCCCTGAGCCAACTACTACTGAAAACGATACATAATCGGCAGCCATTTTATGCAACGATAGTGCACCAGCACAGGATATCTGCATGTATGCAAGTCCAGAAATACTGCTTTGAGACACTGGGGTTAAAAAAAAACTTTTTTTTCATATAGTGCACATCTAGTATTATGGCTGCATAAGTGACTGTGAAATTTATGCCAGAAATACGGCTTTCTCATACTGGGGCATACTGGGGCGGAAAAAAAACATCTGTTTCATATAGTGCACATCTAGGATTATAGGTGCATAAGTGAGTGTCACATTTAGGCCAGAAATACGGCTTACTGGGGTTAAAAAACCCTCTGATATACTGCACATCTGGGATTAGACGTGCATAAGTGACTGTGAAAATTAGGCCACAAATACGGCTTTTTGCTTACTAGGGCATACTGGGGTGAAAAAAAAAACATCTGTTTCATATAGTGCACATCTAGGATTATAGGTGCATAAGTGAGTGTCACATTTAGGCCAGAAATACAGCTTTTTGCTTACTGGGGTTAAAAAACCCTCTGATATTCTGCACATCTGGGATTAGACGTGCATAAGTGACTGTGAAATTTAGGCCACAAAAATGGCTTTTTGCTTACTGGGGCATACTGGGGTGAAAAAAAAGCATCTGTTTCATATAGTGCACATCTTGGATTATAGGTGCATAAGTGAGTGTCACATTTAGGCCAGAAATACAGCTTTTTGCTTACTGGGGTTAAAAAAACAAACTCTGATATACAGTCGTGGCCAAAAGTTTTGAGAATTACATAAATATTCGAAATTGGAAAAGTTGCTGCTTAAGTTTTTATAATAGCAATTTGTTATGAATATAATAGCAAGAATGTTATGAAGAGTGATCAGATGAATTGCATAGTCCTTCTTTGCCATGAAAATTAACTTAATCCCCAAAAAAACTTTCCACTGCATTTCATTGCTGTCATTAAAGGACCTGCTGAGATCATTTCAAAAGGTGAGAATGTTGACGAGCACAAGGCTGGAGATTATTATGTCAGGCTGATTGGGTTAAAATGGCAGACTTGACATGTTAAAAGGAGGGTGATGCTTGAAATCATTGTTCTTCCATTGTTAACCATGGTGACCTGCAAAGAAACGCATGCAGCCATCATTGCGTTGCATAAAAATGGCTTCACAGGCAAGGATATTGTGGCTACTAAGATTGCACCTCAATCAACAATTTATAGGATCATCAAGAACTTCAAGGAAAGAGGTTCAATTCTTGTTAAGAAGGCTTCAGGGCGTCCAAGAAAGTCCAGCAAGCGTCAGGATCGTCTCCTAAAGAGGATTCAGCTGCGTGATCGGAGTGCCACCAGTGCAGAGCTTGCTCAGGAATGGCAGCAGGCAGGTGTGAGCGCATCTGCACGCACAGTGAGGCGAAGACTTTTGGAAGATGGCCTGGTGTCAGGAAGGGCAGCAAAGAAGCCACTTCTCTCCAAAAAAACCCATCAGGGACAGATTGATCTTCTGCAGAGAGTATGGTGAATGGACTGCTGAGGACTGGGGCAAAGTCATATTCTCTGATGAAACCTCTTTCCGATTGTTTGGGGCATCTGGAAAAAGGCTTGTCCGGAGAAGAAAAGGTGAGCGCTACCATCAGTCCTGTGTCATGCCAACACAAAGCATCCTGAGACCATTCATGTGTGGGGTTGCTTCTCATCCAAGGGAGTGGGCTCACTCACAATTTTGCCCAAAAACACAGCCATGAATAAAGAATGGTACCAAAACACCCTCCAACAGCAACTTCTTCCAACAATCCAACATCAGTTTGGTGAAGAACAATGGATTTTCCAGCATGATGGAGCACCGTTCCATAAGGCAAAAGCAATAACGTTGACATTTTGGGTCCATGGCCTGGAAACTCCCCAGATCTTAATCCCATTGAGAACTTGTGGTCAATCCTCAAGAGGCGGGTGGACAAACAAAAACCCACTAATTCTGACAAACTCCAAGAAGTGATTATGAAAGAATGGGTTGCTATCAGTCAGGAATTGGCCCAGAAGTTGATTGAGAGCATGCCCAGTCGAATTGCAGAGGTCCTGAAAAAGAAGGGCCAACACTGCAAATACTGACTCTTTGCATAAATGTCATGTAATTGTCGATAAAAGCCTTTGAAACGTATGAAGTGCGTGTAATTATATTTCACTACATCACAGAAACAACAAAAAAAAAAAAGATCTAAGCAGTTTAGCAGCAAACTTTGTGAAAACTAATATTTGTGTCATTCTCAAAACTTTTGGCCACGACTGTACTGCACATCTGGGATTAGACGTGCATAAGTGAGTGTTACATTTAGGCCACAAATACGGCTTTTTGCTTACTGGGGTTAAAAAAAAACTCTGATATAGTGCACATCTGGGATTAGACGTATATAAGTGAGTGTCACATTTAGGCCACAAATACGGCTTTTTGCTTACTGGGGTTAAAAAAATATTTCTGATATAGTGCACATCTGGGATTAGACGTGCATAAGTGAGTGTCACATTTAGGCCACAAATACGGCTTTTTGCTTACTGGGGTTAAAAAAAACCTCTGATATAGTGCACATCTGGGATTAGACGTGCATAAGTGAGTGTCACATTTAGGCCACAAATACGGCTTTTTGCTTACTGGGGTTAAAAAAAAACTCTGATATAGTGCACATCTGGGATTAGATGTGCATAAGTGAGTGTCACATTTAGGCCACAAATACGGCTTTTTGCTTACTGGGGTTAAAAAAAAACTCTGATATAGTGCACATCTGGGATTAGACGTGCATAAGTGAGTGTCACATTTAGGCCACAAATACGGCTTTTTGCTTACTGGAGTTAAAAAAATACTCTGATAATACTGCACATCTGGGATTAGACGTGCATAAGTGAGTGTCACATTTAGGCCACAAATACGGCTTTTTGCTTACTGGGGTTAAAAAAAAACTCTGATATACTGCACATCTGGGATTAGACGTGCATAAGTTACTGTGAAATTTAGGCCACAAATACCGCTGTCATATAGAGTAAAAAAAATAAAAATTAGTGCAATACCCTACATCAGGGTTTTTATTGGCGGTTAATTATTTTTAACAGACTTAACCACTTTTTACTTTGCTTGGTGACTGCTAACTATGAGGCAAACATCTAATAAGGGACGCGGTCATGGTCGTGGTGGTGGTGTTGGTAGAGCCTCTGGTGCAGGGAGAGGACGTGGCCGTTCTGCCACAGCTACACGTCCTACTGAACCTACTACCTCAGGTCCCAGTAGCCGCCAGAATCTACAGCTATATTTGGTCGGGCCTAATGCCGTTCTAAGGATGGTAAGGCCTGAGCAAGTACAGGTGCTAGTCAATTGGGTGGCCGACAGTGGATCCAGCACGTTCACAATATCTCCCACCCAGTCTTCTGCAGAAAGCGCACAGGTGGAACAGTTTGAAGACTCTGCTGGCAGGGTTTCCCAAGGGCATCCACCTAGCCCTTCCCCAGGGGTGGAAGACATAGAATGCACTGACGCACAACCACTTATGTTTCCTGATGAGGACATGGGAATACCACCTCAGCACATCTCTGATGATGACGAAACACAGGTGCCAACTGCTGCGTCTTTCTGCAGTGTGCAGACCGAAAAGGAGGTCAGGGTGGAAGACTGGGTGAAAGACGATGCAGGGGACGATGAGGTCCTAGACCCCACATGGAATGAAGGTCGTGACTCTGACTTTCAGAGTTCGGAGAAAGAGGCAGTGGTGAGACCGAGCCAACAGCGTAGCAAAAGAGGGAGCAGGGTTCAAAAGCAGAGCAGCCGTCGCCAAAATAGTTTGCCTGCTACTGGTCACTGTCACCAGGGACCGAGCACACCAAAAGCAGCTTCAAGGGGTTCCCTGGCATGTCACTTCTTCACACAATGTGCTGACGACAAGACCCGAGTGGTTTGCATGCTGTACCATCAGAGCCTGAAGCGAGGCATTAACGTTCTGAACCTTAGCACAACCTGCATGACCAGGCATCTACATTCGAGACACTGGCTGCAATGCAGTAAGCACCTTCAAAACCAAGAAAGGGCTCAGGCCCCTCCTGCTCCCTCCTCTGCTGCTGCCTCGGCCTCTTCCTCCGCCTCTGGAGGAATGTTGGCACCTGCCGCCCAGAAAACAGAGGATGTGCCACCAACAACACCACCTCCATCACCAAGCATCTCCACCATGTAACACAGAAGCATTCAGCTCTCCATCTGACAAACCTTTGAGAGAAAGCGTAAATTCCCACCTAGCCACCCTCAATCCCTGGCCCTGAATGCCAGCATTTCTAAACTACTGGCCTTTGAAATGCTGTCATTCAGGCTGGTGGAGACGGACAGCTTCAAACATCTCATGTTGCTTGCTATCCCACAGTAAGTCGTTCCCAGCCGCCACTACTTCTCCAGGAGAGCTGTGCCCTCCCTGCACAACCAAGTATCGGATAAAATTAAGTGTGCACTGCGCAACGCCATCTGTGGCAAGGTCCACCTAACCACAGATACGTGGACGCTATATCTCCCTAACTGCACACTGGGTAAATGTAGTGGAGGGCTGGGTCCCAGGCGGAGAGCTGTTTGGCGCACGTCCTTCCGCTGCCAAGGATCGCAGGGCATCATTCTTTGCCTCCTGTTGTCTCCTCTTCCTACTCGGCTTCCTCCTCCTCTTCTACCACCTCCTCATCCCGTCAGCGACAGACCTTCACCACCAACTTCAGCACAGCCCGGGGTAAACGTCAGCAGGCCGTTCTGAAACTTATGTGTTTGGGGGACAGGCCCCACACCACCCAGGAGTTGTGGTGGGGTATAGAACAACAGACCGACGAGTGGTTGCTGCCAGTGAGCCTCAAGCCCGGCCTGGTGGTGTGCGATAATGGGCGAAATCTCGTTGCAGCTCTGGGACTAGCCGGTTTGACGCACATCCCTTGCCTGGCGCTGTGCTGAATTTAGTAGTGCAGAAATTCATTCACAACTACCCTGACATGTCAGAGCTGCTGCTGCATAAAGTGCGGGCCGTCTGTGCGCACTGGCGGCGTTCTCATCCTGCCGCCGCTCGGCTGTCTGCTCTACAGCGTAACTTCGGCCTTCCCGCTCACCGCCTCATATGCGACGTGTCCACCAGGTGGAACTCCACCTTGCACATGCTGGAGAGTCTGTGCGAGCAGCAGCAGGCCATAGTGGAGTTTCAGCTGCAGCACGCACGGGTGAGTCGCACTGCGGAACAGCACAACTTCGCCACCAATGACTGGACCTCCATACGAGACCTGTGTGCCCTGTTGCGCTGTTTCGAGTACTCCACCAACATGGCCAGTGGCGATGACGCCGTTATCAGCGTTACAACACCACTTCTATGTCTCCTTGAGAAAACACTTAGGGCGATGATGGAAGAGGATGTGGCTCAGGACGAGGAGGAGGAAGAGGGGTCATCTCTAATACTTTCAGGGCAGTCTTTTAGAAGTGCCTCAGAAAGAGTATTTTTGCAACAGCAGAGGCCAGGTACAAATTTGGCAAGCCAGGGCCCACTCCTGGAGGACGAGGAGGAGGAGGATGAGGAGGAGAGGGGGGATGGGGATGAAGCATGTTCACAGCGGAGTAGCATCCAACACAGGTTGGGCCCATCACTTGTGCGTGGCTGGGGGGATACGGAGGACGCAGACGATACGCCTCCCACAGAGGACAGCTTGTCCTTACCTCTGGGCAGCCTGGCACACATGAGCGACTACATGATGCAGTGCCTAGGCAACGATAGCAGAGTTGCCCACATTTTAACGTGTGCTGACTACTGGGTGGCCACCCTGCTGGATCCCCATTACAAAGACAATGTGCCGTCCTTAATTCCCTCACTGGAGCATGATCGGAAGATGCGCGACTACAGGCGCACGCTGGTAGACGCGCTCCTGAGAGCATTCCCGACTGACGCCGGGGGACAAGTGGAAGCACAAGGTGAAGGCAGGGGAGGAGGAAGAGGTCGCCAATGCAGCTGTGTCAGCGCCAGCACCTCAGAAGGCAGGGTTAGCATGGCCGACACGTGGAAAAGCTTTGTCACCTCGCCGCAACAACCGGCCTCGACTGTTGATATGGAGCGTGTTAGCAGGAGACAGCATTTGAACAACATGGTGGAACAGTACCTGTGCACACGCCTACACGTACTGACTGATGGTTCTGCCCCATTCAACTTCTGGGTCTCCAAATTGTCCACATGGCCAGAGCTTCCCCTGTATGCCTTGGAGGTGCTGGCCTGCCCTGCAGCCAGTGTACTCTCTGAACGTGTATTTAGCACGGCAGGAGGCGTCATTACAGACATACGCAGCCGCCTGTCCACAGCCAACATGGACAAGCTCATGTTCATTACAATGAACCAGGCCTGGATCCCACAAGACTTGTCTGTACCTTGTGCAGAATAGACAGTTCTAACAGCCTCAACCATCCATCCTTGTACTCAAGTGCACTTATTCCTTTTTTTTTTTTTATATGTCCCAATATTTTGGGGGATACCCCTATGTAAAAATGCAAAATAACACACACACTGTGTTGGCTACCTATTTCTCCTTCGCCGCCGCTTCCACCTAGACAGCCATGTGAGCATACACGGCCACATCCACCCATTCACCGCCTCCTCAACCTCTTCCTCCTACATCATTCCTAATTTTTTTTTTTAAGGTCTTTTATGTTTTTTTAATTCATTTCCCTATCCACATTTGTTTGCAGAGAATTTGCCATGCTCTTCAGCACATTTTGCTGCCTTTTGCAGCCCTCTAGCTCTTTCTAGGGCTATTTTAGAGCTATTTTAGTGGCCAAAAGTTCGAGTCTTCATTGACTTCAATGGGGTTCGGGTTCAAGTTCGGGTCAAGTTCGGGTCCCGAACCTGAACTTTTTTTTCAATTTCGGCCGAACCTGCCGAACCCGAACATCCAGGTGTCCGCTCAACTCTACTAATCAGTCTTCCCCTCACTAAACTCTCCCCCCTTCAGTCTGTCCTAAATACAGCAGCCAGGATCATCTGTGTGTCCTCCCACTACACCGATGCCTCTAGCCTGTTCCAGTCTCTTCACTGGTTGCCCGTCCACCACAGAATACAGTTCAAACTCCTCACCCACAAAGCTCTCTACATCTCCTCCCTCATTTCTGTCTACTGCCCTATTCCCATGCTCTCTCCCATCTTAAGGACTTCTTGAGCTGCATCAGCTCTCTGTAATGCACTGCACTGGACAATCAGGTTAATTCCCAACTTCCTTAGCTTCAAATGTGTCTTTTCAGGCATTCTTATCATGTTCCCCAAACTGACTGTTTCCCATTTACCCCCCCCCCCTTCCCATTCTTCAAGGCCTAACTCCATCTGCTGACAGTAATCACCAAACTCAAATCACTAGCCCATGCAGCTCTGTTTGCACTATTCTATCTAATACAAAGATGGCTTGACCACCTTATAAAATACCTTCTGTGTCACTCCCATTTCCTCATAGATTATAGGCTCTTGAGGGCAGGACCCTCACACCTGCTATTTCAATTATATATTAGCCTGTAATTCTGCTATGGTTATTTTGATTTGTACATGAACCCTGTGAATTGTAAAGCGCTGCGAAATATGGTGGTGCTATATAAATAAAGATTATTATTATGTTATTAGTAGTCTTGAAAGTTTGCCATTTGGTCATCAGTTAGCTATTAAAAGTTATCAACTACTAAGAAATCTCTTTTTTTACAACTTATATTCACTGGCTTACAGAGTACAAAGATATTTTTATGTGTCAGGTTGCAATTGCCATGTCGCGCCTTCAGGTATGCCTACAGGAAGGTTGTGTCAAGAGGTCGGGAAGGCATCACTGGAGGGGCGTAAGATGAGTAAGCTCGGCCATGACTTTCGGTTTTTATGCTAGGATCAGTGCACCCAAGACCTTGTGGTAGGTAGAGATGGCCCGAACTATCCGACGGCGAACAGTTCCCGGCGAACATAGCTTGTTCGCGTTCGCCTCTGCCGGGCGAACACATGCGATGTTCGGTCCGCCCCCTATACATCATCATTGAGCAAACTTTGACCCTGTACCTCACAGTCAGCAGACACATTCCAGCCAATCAGCAGCATACCCTCCCTCCCAGACCCTCCCACCTCCTGCACAGCATCCATTTTAGATTCATTCTGAAGCTGCAGTCTTAGTGAGAGGAGGGAGACTGTAACTGCTGCTGATTTAATTGGGAAATCGATAGCTAGGCTAGTGAATTCAGTGTCCACTCCAGTCCTGAAAGACTCATCTGATCTCTGCTGTAAGGACAGCGTCCTGACAGCACCCCAAAAAGCCCTTTTTAGGGCTGCAACATTAGTCTGCTTTTTTTTTTTCCTTTATATACATATTGCAGTTGCCTGGCCTGCCTGTGTGTGAGGAGCTGCAGGCCCACAGACTGTAGTGTGCCCACTGCCAGTGCTCACCCCTGTCATTCCGTGTGGCACAGGACTTTGCTTAAAAAAAGGCACTTAATTTTTACACTTTAATCTAAGGTTAGTTGCCTGCCAGTGTGTGTCAGGCTGACTTCCACTGACTGTAGTGTGCCCACTGCCAGTGCCCACCACTCATACCGGCTGGCACAGGACTTTGCATAAAAAAGGCATTTAATTTTTACACTTTAGTGTAATTTCAGCTGCTTGCCTGCTGCTAGTGTGTGTCAGGCCGACTTCAACTGACTGTAGTGTGCCCACTGCCAGTGCCCACCCCTGTCATCCCGTGTGGCACAGGACTTTGCTTAAAAAATAGGCACTTAATTTTTACACTTTAATCTAAGGTTAGTTGCCTGCCAGTGTGTGTCAGGCTGACTTCCACTGACTGTAGTGTGCCCACTGCCAGTGCCCACCACTCATACCGGCTGGCACAGGACTTTGCATAAAAAAGGCATTTAATTTTTACACTTTAATGTAATTTCAGCTGCTTGCCTGCTGCTAGTGTGTGTCAGGCCGACTTCAACTGACTGTAGTGTGCCCACTGCCAGTGCCCACCCCTGTCATCCCGTGTGGCACAGGACTTTGCTTAAAAAAAAGGCACTTCATTTTTACACTTTAATCTAAGGTTAGTTGCCTGCCAGTGTGTGTCAGGCCGACTTCAACTGACTGTAGTGTGCCCACTGCCAGTGCCCACCCCTGTCATCCCGAGTGGCACAGGACTTTGCTTAAAAAATAGGCACTTAATTTTTACACTTTAATCTAAGGTTAGTTGCCTGCCAGTGTGTGTCAGGCTGACTTCCACTGACTGTAGTGTGCCCACTGCCAGTGCCCACCACTCATACCGGCTGGCACAGGACTTTGCTTAAAAAAGGCATTTAATTTTTACACTTTAATGTAATTTCAGCTGCTTGCCTGCTGCTAGTGTGTGTCAGGCCGACTTCAACTGACTGTAGTGTGCCCACTGCCAGTGCCCACCCCTGTCATACCGAGTGGCACAGGACTTTGCTTAAAAAATAGGCACTTAATTTTTACACTTTAATCTAAGGTTAGTTGCCTGCCAGTGTGTGTCAGGCTGACTTCCACTGACTGTAGTGTGCCCACTGCCAGTGCCCACCCCTGTCATACCGAGTGGCACAGGACTTTGCTTAAAAAATAGGCACTTAATCTTTACACTTTAATCTAAGGTTAGTTGCCTGCCAGTGTGTGTCAGGCTGACTTCCACTGACTGTAGTGTGCCCACTGCCAGTGCCCACCCCTGTCATACCGAGTGGCACAGGACTTTGCTTAAAAAATAGGCACTTAATTTTTACACTTTAATCTAAGGTTAGTTGCCTGCCAGTGTGTGTCAGGCTGACTTCCACTGACTGTAGTGTGCCCACTGCCAGTGCCCACCACTCATACCGGCTGGCACAGGACTTTGCTTAAAAAAGGCATTTAATTTTTACACTTTAATGTAATTTCAGCTGCTTGCCTGCTGCTAGTGTGTGTCAGGCCGACTTCAACTGACTGTAGTGTGCCCACTGCCAGTGCCCACCCCTGTCATACCGAGTGGCACAGGACTTTGCTTAAAAAATAGGCACTTAATTTTTACACTTTAATCTAAGGTTAGTTGCCTGCCAGTGTGTGTCAGGCTGACTTCCACTGACTGTAGTGTGCCCACTGCCAGTGCCCACCACTCATACCGGCTGGCACAGGACTTTGCATAAAAAAGGCATTTAATTTTTACACTTTAGTGTAATTTCAGCTGCTTGCCTGCTGCTAGTGTGTGTCAGGCCGACTTCAACTGACTGTAGTGTGCCCACTGCCAGTGCCAACCACTGATACCGGGTGGCACAGTAGCTTGCCGATAAATAAGGCATTTAATTTTTAGACAGTAGTCTAAATTCAGTTGCTTGCCTGCTGCCAGTGTGTGTCAGGCCCGCTTCCACTGACTGTAGTGTGCCCACTGCCAGTGCCAACCACTGATACCGGGTGGCACAGTAGCTTGCCGATAAATAAGGCATTTAATTTTTAGACAGTAGTCTAAATTCAGTTGCTTGCCTGCTGCCAGTGTGTGTCAGGCCCTCTTCCACTGACTGTAGTGTGCCCACTGCCAGTGCCAACCACTCATACCGGGTGGCACAGTAGCTTGCCGATAAATAAGGCATTTAATTTTTACACTTTAGTGTAATTTCAGTTGCTTGCCTGCTGCCAGTGTGTGTCAGGCCCGCTTCTACTGACTGTAGTGTGCCCACTGCCAGTGCCAACCACTGATACCATCTCCCCGTTCGAAAAATCTATTCAATAAATGGCACCCAGATTGGGGACGTTAGAGGGATTAAACTGATGAGAATAGTACTACAGAAAATACCACTCATATCGGGTGTGACAGTAAATTGCACGGCGCAGACGCAGTCACCGTGGATAAAAACAAAGGGGAGGGAGCCAGCGTTTTTTTAACCATCTCCCCGTTCGAAAAATCAATTCAATTGACCTTTCGGGGACCCTTGGTGTTGTACGTGGCTGGGTGGAGGAAGAAACCTTCAATGACATCACCGGGACGTGGCTAGCTTGGTATCCAACCTTGTGCAAATGGGGAGTTTGCGGTTGTGCAAATGAACTGTTTGCGGTGCATTAAAAGGGGAGTTTGGTCTGTCAATGTCTGTGATGCGGGCGTAACCCTTACACTACCTGATCGATACAACATCATACCTGATCGTATACACACACTGGATGTTTTAAAGCACGTTATTCCAAACAATTTAGGAATGTTAGTTGATTTATGCCCTTTATGGATTAAAACCCGACTCTGCGTCCACTACGTAATTTTCCATGGGAGTTTTGCCATAGATCCCCCTCCGGCATGCCACAGTCCAGGTGTTAGACCCCTTGAAACAACTTTCTCATCACTATTGTGGCCAGAAAGAGTCCCTGTGGGTTTTAAAATTCGCCTGTCTATTGAAGTCTATGGCGGTTCGCCCGGTTCGCCAGTTCGCGAACATTTGCGGAAGTTCTCGTTCGCTGTTCGCGAACTGAAAATTTTATGTTCGCGACATCACTAGTGGTAGGATTTCCTCACTGGGCCTAGAGGAGGATACGCTGTAAACAGCACACTGTTAGAAGAGTCAGGAGGCAGGCAAGCCTCAGGTAAATGAAACTGAGCATAAAGAGTATTCTCATTTCCAAGGCAGCAGACAATGTCTCTCAGGGTTCAACTCTAGTGACAGATATCAGTAGAGCATCTCTAACAAGGCACTTAAGTTCCTTTCCACAAAGCAAAGTGTGCTAACACCAGACCTTTTGTAAGACACATTAAAGGTCATGAAATGCCAGTATGTAAATTTTGCTATGGGCTTCCAGAATGCTGACTGTCTTTGACGTCATTGTCAGTTCCCATCAAGGGTGCCGAGCTCCGCTATGTAAATCCGCAATACATTCTGTATATCATAATGTGAGCTGACAGAAATGTCAGGTGCAGTCAATACTGTACGAAGACTAGGACGTTAAAAGGAAGAATGGTACGTTTTACTTTTTCTGCTGATATAAAGTGACAGTGACGTCAGGTTTAGTCAGAGCTCCTTCCTTCACAAGGTCCAAGGTATTATTTCTGCACTGATAGATCCAAACCTGATCACATGTACTACAGAAAAGCATAGCTTCCTATTCATTGCAAGTGAGTTTCATGTAAGCAGACTGTAAGACAGAGGAGTATCTGGGAAGTTGAAGTCCACAATGTACAAAATATGGGATCTTGGTCCTTGCTTTATAAATTTAGCCAAGACTCAAGTATTTCAAGTATGATCAGATAAAAATTCTGATATTGGCATGATTGTCTGTGACTACACATAGTACAATGTCCGGATTATCAAAAATGCCAGTGTAACACTCTATACAGTGTCTTAGTCAAAGACCTAGATGCTGGTTCCTGGGCCAGCTGGCAGCAGGTTAGTAGACAGCTGCCTTTTATGAGATGGACAAAAAGTTGTATAAAGAGAGGAGAAACCAAAATCGACCTGAGGATGTTGGAAGACCCTTGGCAGCAATGCAGAGAACAATTCCAGGAGGCGAGTCCATTATTAGGTTGGGGCAGGCTAACTTGAGGTGCAGTTCAAAGTATCCTCCATTTCTTCAAAATTAATCTTTGCGAGGTGGTGTAGACTTTAGCAATGATATATCAAGATTGTGGTTACCTGGATAACCCACAAAAATCCTTACATTTGAGACTTATCAACTCTCAAAATGGCGGTCACTATTTTACAGTTCAGAAGACAGAAAATAAGTCACTTTTGGACTGTTTTTAACTTAAAAAACAAAAATGATGGGCCAGCGTGCGCACCTTAATTAACACCAGCCAATGGCTGGTCACCCTTGGGTACTTAAGGCATTGCCCCCTGTGGGAGGGTGTCTGTGCAATACGTTACCTTTGCTAGTTCCTGCAAAGATGGATAGTTTGTATTTGTCTGCTCGTGTATTGACTTCTTCCCGTTTACTGGATATTGACTCTCTGCCGCCTGACCTGTACCAATCCTTTGCTGCCAGCCCTGATCTCGGCCTGTCCCTGACTATGGTTTTGCTTGACCCTTTGGTCTTCCACACAGTGTCTCTGACCTTCCCAGGGGTCAGTTCTCAACCACACATAGACTACTACTAAAAGTAGCACCCTAGAGATTTCCCTGCAGTGAAGTCCAGATCCCTGTATAGGGGTTAAAGGGTGAAAAATAGGAGACCACCAGGGTAACACCCTTAGGAGTAGTCTAAAGTCAAATCTGTTGGTTCACACAGTGGTTCTACACCCACTGCTGTAACAGTGCACCTACTTTGTCTCTCTGCACTGGGAATGTTTATTAAATGTGCTCAACAAAATACTCTAATCGTGCAACTGTTTGTGTGCTATTAGTTTAATTGGATTGTGTTTGCCTATTTGTGATTTAGGGCTGTATTACACCAACAGATTATCTGACCAATATCTGTCCAATGAGACCAATAGTTGGTGTGTATAACAAAAAAAATCTGTGTGCTTAATAGGCCATCTGACCAATGATTGGTTAGAAAATCTGTCAGATAATCTGTTGGTGTAATACAGCCCTTAGATAACAATCAGACCATATTCTATTAGTAATTAATGCAAAAATTCAGATAATTTCAAAGAGTAAAGCTTATATTACACTTGCAGATTTTGCAGGCGAATATCGGGAGGGAAGCATTTCTTAACGGCCATCACCTGCTATTACATGCATCGATCTCCTGCATAGTAAGGGGAGGAGCGATCGCTAATGCCATCATTTGTCCCCATACTGATTTATTGCCGACAGCAGACTATGATTACACACCATGATCTGCCATCGGCAAACAATGATTTCTAAACATATTGAAAGGTTTCAATTACTCAGTGAACTGCCAGATCATCACTAACAAGCTTTCATACGATTGCTTGTCAGCTATGATCATAGTAACATAGCAACATAATATATAAGGCTGAAAAAAGACATTTTTCCATCCAGTTCGGCCTGTTATCCTGCAAGTTGATTCAGAGGAAGGCAAAAAAAAAAAAACTGTAAGGTAGAAGCCAATTTTCCCCACTTAAGGGGAAAAAATTCCTTCCTGACTCCATTCAGGCAATCAGAATAACTCCCTGGATCAACGACCCCTCTCTAGTAGCTATAGCCTGTTATGTCTGCCTTGTTCACAAGAGACCAGAACTGTACACAGTACTCCATGTGTGGTCTGACCAGTGATTTGTAAAGTGGTAGGATTATGTTCTTATCACGGGCATCTATGCCCCTTCTGATGCAACCCATTATCTTATTGGCCTTGGCAGCAGCTGCCTGACACTGGTTTTTACAGCTTAGTTTGCTGTTCACTAAAATTCCTCGGTCCTTTTCCATGTCAGTGTTACCCAGTGTTTTACCATTTAGTATGTAAGGGTGACTTGCATTATTCCTACCCATGTACATAACTTTACATTTGTCAGTGTTAAACCTCATCTGCCACTTCTCTGCCCAAGCCTCCAATCTATCCAGATCCATCTGTAGCAGTATACTGTCCTCTTCCATGTCAATTACTTTACACAGTTTAGTGTCATCTGCAAAAATTGATATTCTACTGTGCAAGCCTTCTACAAGATCATTAATAAATATATTGAAGAGGATAGGACCTAATACTGACCCCTGAGGTACTCCACTAGTGACAGTGACCCAATCTGAGTCTGTACCATTAATCACCACCCTCTGTTTTCTATTACTGAGCCAGTTACTTACCTACATACAGACATTTTCTCCCAGTCTGAGCATTCTCATTTTATATACTAACTTTTTATGCATTACAGTGTCAAATGCTTTGGAGAAGTCCAGATATATGACATCCATTGATTCGCCGCTGTCAAGTCTAGAACTTACCTCCTCATAGAAACTGATTAAATTAGTTTGACATGACCGATCCCTCACGAAGCCATGCTGATATGGTGTTATTTGCCTATTTTCATTGAGGTGCTCCAAGATAGCATCTCTTAGAAAACCTTTAAACAGTTTACCCACGACAGATGTTAAACTTACCGGCCTATAGTTTCCAGGCTCTGTTTTAGGAACCCTTTTTGAATATTGGGAAAACATTTGCTATGGCCAATCCTGTGGAACACTCCCTGTCAGTATAGATTCTGTAAATATCAGAAATAAGGGTCTGGCTATGACATTACTTAATTCTCTTAGGATACGGGGCTGTATGCCATCTGGTCCTGGCGATTTGTCTATTTTAATCTTTTTAAGACGCTGCTGTACTTCTTCCTGGGTCAGACAGGGCACTTTTAATGGGGAATTTACTTTTACATTCTGCATTTCATCTGACAGTTTATTTTCTTCAGTGAATACAGTGGAGAAAAAAATATTTAATAGCTTTGCTTTCTCCTCATCGCTCTCTGCAACTCTCCCCTCATCACTCTGTAAAGGGCTGACACCTTCAGATGTATACTTTTTACCATTTATATAATTATAGAACATTTTAGGGTTAGCTTTGCTCTCTTTAGCAATTATTCTCTTGGTCTCTAGTTGGCCGCTTTTATTTGTTTTTTACATATTCAATTTTTTTCCTTATAGTTTTTCAGTGCTTCCTCACTACCCTCCTGTTTTAGTGATTTAAATGCTTTCTTTTTGTCATTTATTGCTTTCTTTACACTTCTATTTATCCACATTGGTTTCTTCTTGTTCCTTAACCTTTTATTCTTATAAGGTATGTACCTCTCACAATTAGATTTTAGGATGCTTTTAAAAATATCCCATTTTGTGGCTGTATTTTTTTTTTTTGAGGACTATGGCCTATGGACTATAGCTTTTTTGAAGTTTGGTATTTTTGTTCCTCGCTGAAGAAACACTCTTATGAATGATAATTGGAAGGTTATTACTTTATGGTCACTATTTCCCAGGTGTCCCCCAACCTGCACATCTGTTGTTCTGTCAGGTCTATTGGTTTATACTAAGTCTAGTATGGCCGTCCCTCTAGTCGGGTCCTGAACCAGTTGGGAAAGGTAATTGTCTTTAGTTATTGCCAAGAACCTGTTTCCTTTATGAGATGTACAGGTTTCAGTTTCCCAGTCTATATCTGGATAGTTGAAGTCCCCAGGTCTCTATCTGCACTATCTTCCCCTCCTCTAACATAATTACCCTCCCTCCCAGTCTCTAGTTTAAACACTCCAACCTTCTAGCCATCTTATCCCCCAACACAGCTGCCCCTTCCCTATTGAGGTGCAGCCCATTCCTACGATAGAGCCTGTAGCCGAGAGAAAAGTCACCCCAGTTCTCCAGGAACCCAAACCCCTCCTTCCTACACCAGTTCTTAAGCCACTTGTTAACCTCCCTAATCTCCCGCTGCCTTTCTTGTGTGGCTCATGGTACAGGCAGTATTTCGGAAAATACTACCTTTGAGGTCCCTTTGCTTTTGATATAAATCCCTAAAATCATTTTTAAGGACGCTACACCTTCATCTAACTTTGTCATTGGTTCTGATATGGACCATGACTGCTGGATCTTCTCCAGCCCCTCCCAGTAATCTGTCAACCCGATCCACGATGTTTCGAAAATCGAGCGCCAGGAAGACAACACAAAGTTCGACGATCCTGGTCTTTGTGACAGATCGCCCTATCTGTACCCCTAATAATTGAGTCTCTCACTACCAGCACCTGTCTGCCCTGCCCTGCACTCCTGGTCGACCGCTTACTGGAGCCGACATTCCCCTGACTGGCAGAGGAAGTGTCCGGCTGCAGCAGTGTTGTCCCTGATCCCCCTCATCTGCCAACCTTGCAAACTTGTTGGGGTGATCTTCACAATTATCTGCAAGTCTAATATAAGCTTTACTGTGCCAGTTCTAATGTACCAAGAACCTCTATTTTCCCAAATCCAAGAAGAAGTTCCCTTTAACCCTTTCAGGACCAAGCCATTTTTCACCTTTGTGCCCAGGCCATTTTTAGCAAATCTGACATGTGTCACTTTAAATAACTCTAAAAATGCTTTTACTTATCCAGGCCATTCTGAGTATGTTTTCTCATCACATATTGTACTTCATGACAGTGGTAAAATTGAGTCAAAAAATTTCATTTTTATTTATAAGAAAATACAAAATTTACCAAACATTTGGAAAAATTTGCAAATTTCCAAATTTCTATTTCAATTACTTTTATAATAGATATTAGTAACTCCAAAAATAGTTACTACTTTTCATTCCCCATATATCTAATTCATGTTTGGATAATTTTGTGAATTACATTTTATTTTTTGGGGACGTTAGAAGGCTTAGAAGTTTAGAAGCAAATCTTGAAATTTTTCTGAAAATTTCCAAAACCCACTTTTTAAGGTCCAGTTCTGGTCTGAAGTTACTTTGTGAGGCTTACATAATAGAAACCACCAAAAAATGACCCCATTTTAGAAACTACACCCCTCAATGTATTCAAAACTGATTTTACAAACATTGTTAACCCTTTAGGTGTTCCACAAGAATTAATGGAAAATGGAGATGAAATTTCAGAATTTGACTTTTTTGGCAGATTTTCAATTTTAATCATTTTTTTTCCACTAACAAAGCAAGGTTAACAGCCAAAAAAAACCTCAATATTTATTGCCCTGATTCTGTAGTTTACAGAAACACCCCATATGTGGTTTTAAACTGCTGTACGGGCACATGGCATTGCGCATAAGGATAGGAATGCCATATGGTTTTTGGAAAGCAGATTTCACTGGGATAATTTTAAGCTGCCATGTCACATTTGAAGACCCCCTGATGCACCTCGAGAGTAGAAACGCCCAAAAAATTACCCCATTTTGGAAACTATGGGATAAGGTGGCAGTTTGGTTGGTACTATTTTAGGGTACATATGATTTTGGATGCTCTATATTACACTTTTTGTGAGGCAAGATAACAAAAAATAGCTGTTTTGGCACCGTTTTTATTTTTTGTTATTTACAATGTTCATCTGACAGGTTAGATCATGTGGTATTTTTATAGAGCAGGTTGTTACGGACGCGACAATATGACTACTTTTTTGGTTGTTTGTTTCAGTTTTACATAATAAAGCATTTTTAAAAAATGATTTTGTTCGTGTCTCCATATTCTAAAAGCCATATTTTTTTTTATTTTTTGGGTGACTGTCTTATGTAGGGGCTCATTTTTTTGGGTATGAGATAACAGTTTGATTGGTACTATTTTAGGGTGCGTATGACTTTTTGATTGTTTGCTATTACACTTTTTGTGATGTAAGGTCACAAAAAAGTTTTTTTTACACCTTTTTTATTTTTTTATGATGTTCATCTGAGGGGTTAGGTCATGTGATATTTTTTTATAGAGCAGGTCGTTACGGACATGGCAATGCCTAATATGTTTACTTTATTTATTTATGTAAGTTTTACACAATGATATA
Source organism: Bufo bufo (assembly GCF_905171765.1). Taxonomy (NCBI): domain Eukaryota; kingdom Metazoa; phylum Chordata; class Amphibia; order Anura; family Bufonidae; genus Bufo; species Bufo bufo. The sequence continues at coordinate 49,589,441 of NC_053393.1, read as the reverse complement.
ATTTTTGAAACAAAATAAATTTATATTTTAGTGACTCTTAGGTAGACTATCATTTTTGCGGGATGAGATGATGGTTTGATTGGCACTATTTTGGAGTGCATATTTTTTGATCGCTTGTTATTACACTTTTTGTGATGTATTGTGACAAAAGATAGGGGTCATGTTTTAGTGTCTCCATAGTCTGAGAGCCATGTTTTTTTATTTTTTGGGTGATTGTCTTAGGTAGAGGCTCACTTTTTGCGGGATGAGGTGACGGTTAGATTGGTACTATTTTGGGGGGCATATGCCTTTTTGATCGCTTGGTGTTGCACTTTTAGTGATGTAAGGTGACCAAAAAATAGTATTTTTAATATATATATATATTTTTTTTTTTACGGTGTTCACCTGAGGGGTTAGGTCATGTGACATTTTAATAGAGCCAGGCGATACGGACGCGGAGATACCTATTATCTCTACTTTTCTTTTTTCCTATTTAAAAAAATATATATTTTACTTTATTTTGGGAAAAGGAGCTTTTTTTTACTTGAAACTTTTGATTTTTTTTATGTAAAACTTTATTTTATTATTTTTTTTACTTGTGTTACACTTTATTTTTTGTCCCACTCTGGGACTTCAACTTTTGGGGGTCTGATCCCCTTTACAATGCATCACAATACTACCAGTGTAATACACTTACAGCCTGCTTGCCTGTGAGATCCAGTGAGCTGGATCTCACAAGCTCTCCCGGAAGGTAGCCACGATGCCTAAGGAAGGCATAAGGCTGCCTTCCCTGCTATCGGGTCTATGTCACAGCAATGCTAGGACCCGATGGCCACCCCACACACGTGTCCGCAAGTGACATATTCAGTAATAGCAAGGCACCACGGGACATTTTTCTTTGCGTGGTGGTGGGGGTTGGGGAGGGCCATTGTACAAACATTTTCATTTATGAAAATTGATAATTAGATTTGCAAATAGAGATGTGCAAACTGATTCTAAACAACTTGCATTTGACACAAATTTTCCCTCAAATTTTTGACAATTCAATTTTGGGCAAATATCTCAAAATTACTCTAGGCAGTGTGCGTTTATTTGCCATCAAAAAGCAAACATTTTTTAGACTTTTTTTTAAAACAATATTTAAAAATCCTACAGGATTTTTATTACCACCAGCAGCCATGCGTTTACCCATAGCCATGTATATCATGCTCACTTTAACATTGCTAATGCTGTCTTGGCGTTAGAAAACTTAAAGGGGGTTGCTTACTGGGGTTTTCTGAAAATAATTACTCTTGTGGGTACATGTTCTGGTCCCCGGAGTGTCTACATCCAGTGCTGCATGGGCATGGTCTCCACTGCAGACAATCACTGGCTTCAGCAGTGATATGCCGCTTTTGGCCACACTCTAGGGATGGAAATATGGAGGCAGCGAGGAGTACCGGTAAATGTAAGTGTGAAATTTTAGTTTCAGGATGAAGGCTGTGGACATTTGGCTAAAAGTAATTATTCCCCGACAACCCCTTTAAGGATCCACATTAACGTCTCAGTGTGCTTTACTAAAACTTTGTTACTTTGAATGTTTATTACATCGAGTCATTTGAGTATGTGATCCTCTCAGCACGAGAAATAGAGTAGGTAATCTAGCGATGATTGAAAAATGTTTCTCCACGCAGTAAAATTCTCATTATTGCTACTATCTTTACTTTTATCAACTCCGCGGTGAGCCTAGATATTAAAGACACAGCAACATCCTATTCCAGTAATTACATTTATTCTGGATAAGCGATCCTTACATGTCTCGGAACACTACCTGATTATTTGGAAACAATTACCTTCTGATGTCAAAAAAGACACACAGCGCTCTGAGCTTCCTGGTGAAATTAACCGGGGTCAACAAGTTGGACTGGCAGATGAAATACATAATTATTTTTATGTTTTTAATGTATCTATCACAGGGCGGCAGCAGCAGGACTTACGTCTTTTCAATTAAACTTGATTTCAGACACCTGTGTAATATATATTGTATAATAAAGACATCAGCGGAATACGGCCATGTAACTGACTATACTGCACACATCACCGGTTTCATTACATAAATCACTTTACTTGCACAGTGTTAAAAAAACAGATTGTTGTCCTCAAAAATCCTCTTTTTTTTAAGTGTATAATTATTCTTCCATTTTACATTATTATTAACATCTTTAAGGGGTTCTCCAGGACTAAAAGAAGATGTCTGCTTTGTTCCAAAAACAGCACCACACCTACCTACAGATACCTTATAGCTCTGCCCCCTTCACTTCAATGGAGCTGAGCTGCAACACCAGACACAAACCAGGGACAGATGTGGGGCTGTTTTTGAAAGAAAGCCCTTTAACCCTTTGCCCCTTTAACCCTTTGCCCTATTTTTCAAATCTATGTGTCACTTTCTGTGGTATGTACTATGCAATGCTTTTACTGATCTAAGCCATTCTGAAATAATTTTCTCGTGACACATTGTACTTCATGTTAGTGGTAAATTTTAGTTGATATGTTTTACCTTTATTTATTTTTTAAAAAAATCTAAAATCTACAGAAAATTTTATAAAAATAAGCAATTTTTGAAATTAGAATTTCTCTCTTCTCTGCTTTCAAGACGGAGAGTGATATCTCATAAAATAGTTATTTTACTTTACATTCATTATATGTCTACTTTATGTTGGTTATGTTATCATTTTTAGAGATAAGCGAATGATTAAAAAATTAGATTTGGTTGCTTTGATGAATTTTACTAAAGAATTTGCTTTGTGACTAATTATTTTGTCACAAAGCGCATTTCTTTGTAAGTAGTGGGCGCAATTACTTTGTGGACTTCGATTTTCTCAACACTTGTCATTTTATTGTTTTAGGCTGTTAGAAAGCTTAGAATTTTAGAAACAATTTTTTAAATTTTGAAGAAATGATTTAAAAATGAGTTTTTTAAGGACCAGTTCAGTTAAGAAGTCACTTTGAGGGGCTGACATAAACCACCCTAATGACCCCAATTTAGAAATTACACCCTCAAATTATTCAAAACTGATTTTTGAAACTTTGTTAACCCTTTGGGTGTTCCACAGGAATTAAAGTGAAATGAAGGTAAAATTTAAAAATGTCAATTTTTGTGCAGATTTTCCATTTTAATCTATTTTATCCTGTAGCACAGCAAGGGTTAACAGTAAAACAAACCTCAATATTGCACAGGTTAAAGAGACGCACAGGACTGGAGAAAAAATAGGACGAGGTGCTGCCAGTAAAAGAGGATCCGCCCTTCCTCTAAAGTGAATAAATAATGATAAAAGATATACTGGGCACACTCACTTATGTAGAATCATATATTTATTTATGGACATATAAGGTAAAATACAGTCAATAATTCTAAAAACACATATAAAATATAGTCAGGCAATATAAGAACACATTAGTACAATAAATAATAAAACACATAGATATAGAATAAATAGTTGGATTGAATGATACCAGCCGTGGGTAGGCTGGGGATGATAAGGATCAGTCCATATAATGAAAAAATGAAGAAGAATAAATATGAATAAATAATAACCCAACTGATGGCTTGAGCTAGTGAGATGACTAGCTTCACAAAGTCCTGTAAGGTTCACAGTCCTGATTCGCTAGAAGAGGATAATATAACTGAGATCAAAAGCACTTCACCTGAGTGAGTACATTTGCGGCGTCCCGCTGAATACTCACTGTGCTGTGCAGTTCTTTGTGTTGATACACTTGGAGACAAATGTCGTTTTCGGCTACTCCTGTAGCCACTAAAGGATACTGTGTCTTCTCTCCGTGCCCTTGCGATCCTCTGGCTACCGCTCCGTAATGGCAGGAAGCCGGTCAGCACTGGGACTCACAAGTGCTTTTCCCCTCGTCGGTTTGATATGCGACACACTCCTCGTGTGTTTGCGCTTGTAAATCCCGGCATATCAGGGGTTGATAAGAACAGAGTTCTCAAAGGCTTTTCATTACCGCACGGCTCTGGATAATTCAAGCACGTACTTCTTAGGGTTGCTCCGGGGGGCTCCTCACCAAACGCGTTTCGGGGTACTTGCCCCTTCTTCAGTGGTACAGACTCCCCCACAACTGCCTGCTTTTATAGTGTCTTACAGATGGTAATTGTTCCAACACATGATGAACCTCCTCATTTCGTTCAAAAACTGATACGGAGTAAAAATCCATTCCATTCAGATCCACCCAATTGTCCACAAAAAAGCTTGAGTTTCAAATACCATACTGCTTAATACACATTAGTAATCGCCGATTCCTATATATAATACATTCCTATCTATAAATGTTATGTTTATTTCGTTTCTTTTTCTCTCTATCAAATGAGTTTATTTATATACTTCGTTGATTTGTCTTCAAAAATCCCTTGCGGTATCTATGCGGTTTTGATAATTAGTCACAGGGTTATAACTAACAGTTTAAATGACAATCATTCTTTACAGTCCTCTGTCATTTATACATAACTACAGGTGAAAATGAATTATATAAAAAATATAAAAAAATATATGTCAAAATAAAAATAAAAATAAAAACACTGGAATTTGAAAAATAAAAATATAAATATATATCTAAAAACCGCTATTGATTCATACATTGTTAAAAATATATAGTTTATTTATTAGCTACAAATACTTCCAATTCTCTTCATAATTTGAACACCAGGGTGGATTGTAACATCCCGCAAGGGGTAAGATGATGGGTGGAGGTCCTCCACCCATCATCTTACCCCTTGCGGGGTGTTACAATCCACCCTGGTGTTCAAATTATGAAGAGAATTGGAAGTATTTGTAACTAATAAATAAACTATATATTTTTAACAATGTATGAATCAATAGCGGTTTTTAGATATATATTTTTATTTTTCAAATTCCAGTGTTTTTATTTTTATTTTTATTTTGACATATATTTTTTTATATTTTTTATATAATTCATTTTCACCTGTAGTTATGTATAAATGACAGAGGACTGTAAAGAATGATTGTCATTTAAACTGTTAGTTATAACCCTGTGACTAATTATCAAAACCGCATAGATACCGCAAGGGATTTTTGAAGACAAATCAACGAAGTATATAAATAAACTCATTTGATAGAGAGAAAAAGAAACGAAATAAACATAACATTTATAGATAGGAATGTATTATATATAGGAATCGGCGATTACTAATGTGTATTAAGCAGTATGGTATTTGAAACTCAAGCTTTTTTGTGGACAATTGGGTGGATCTGAATGGAATGGATTTTTACTCCGTATCAGTTTTTGAACGAAATGAGGAGGTTCATCATGTGTTGGAACAATTACCATCTGTAAGACACTATAAAAGCAGGCAGTTGTGGGGGAGTCTGTACCACTGAAGAAGGGGCAAGTACCCCGAAACGCGTTTGGTGAGGAGCCCCCCAGAGCAACCCTAAGAAGTACGTGCTTGAATTATCCAGAGCCGTGCGGTAATGAAAAGCCTTTGAGAACTCTGTTCTTACCAACCCCTGATACGCCGGGATTTACAAGCGCAAACACACGAGGAGTGTGTCGCATATCAAACCGACGAGGGGAAAAGCACTTGTGAGTCCCAGTGCTGACCGGCTTCCTGCCATTACGGAGCGGTAGCCAGAGGATCGCAAGGGCACGGAGAGAAGACACAGTATCCTTTAGTGGCTACAGGAGTAGCCGAAAACGACATTTGTCTCCAAGTGTATCAACACAAAGAACTGCACAGCACAGTGAGTATTCAGCGGGACGCCGCAAATGTACTCACTCAGGTGAAGTGCTTTTGATCTCAGTTATATTATCCTCTTCTAGCGAATCAGGACTGTGAACCTTACAGGACTTTGTAAAGCTAGTCATCTCACTAGCTCAAGCCATCAGTTGGGTTATTATTTATTCATATTTATTCTTCTTCATTTTTTCATTATATGGACTGATCCTTATCATCCCCAGCCTACCCACGGCTGGTATCATTCAATCCAACTATTTATTCTATATCTATGTGTTTTATTATTTATTGTACTAATGTGTTCTTATATTGCCTGACTATATTTTATATGTGTTTTTAGAATTATTGACTGTATTTTACCTTATATGTCCATAAATAAATATATGATTCTACATAAGTGAGTGTGCCCAGTATATCTTTTATCAAACCTCAATATTGATTACCCTGATTCTGCAGTTTACAGAAACACCCCATATGTGGCTGTAAACTGCTGTATGAGCACACGGCAGGGCACAGAAGAGAAGTCACACAATATTGTTTTCGGAGGGCAGGTTTTGCAGGAATGGTTTTCGGGCACCATGTTGTATATGAAGAGACCCTGATATACTCCAACATTGGAAACTCCCAAAAAGTGACTCACTTTGAAAACTACACCCATCAAGGAATTTATTAAGGGTTGCAGCGAGCGATATGACTCAGCAAGCATTTCAAAGAATTTAGTAACACTTGGCTGTGAAAATGAAAAATTACAGGTTTTTTTACAATAAAATATTGCTTTAGCACCAAATGCTTCATTTTCACAAGGGCTAACAGGAGAAAATGCACCCCACAATTTGTTATCTATTTTTTCCTGAATACAGCAACACCCCATATGTGGTCATAAACTGCTGTTTGTGGACATGGCAGCATTCAGAAGGGAAGAACGGCATCAGGATTTTCTAACATGTAATTTACTTTAATCTTTTGTTGATTGAGGTATAAAAGCGTTTTTGTGGGACAAGATGTAGTTTTTATTGATACCATTTTGGGGTATATATGACTTTTTGATTACTTTTTATATAATTTTGTGGAAGGTTAGCTGTGCAAAAATTGCTATTCTGTCAGTTATTAACTTTTATTTCTTATGAGATTCTCCATGCGGTATGTATAATATGATAAATATATTATGTGGGTTGATATAGTTATGGTGATACCAAATTTAGATTTTTTTTTATTCTTTACTACTTTTGCAGCATAAAATAATTTTTCATTTTAAAAATTTTACATTTTTCTTTGCCATAGTTTGCAAAAATTGCAATTGCAAGTCTGTGTTATTTTTTATTTTTATGGGACTCTACATGCGATACATGATACCTTTGTTCTGTGGGTCGATACGGTTATGGTGATACCAAACATATAGTTTTTATCATGTTTTACTACTTTTTCAGCATAAAATCAATTTTCTTATGGATGAGGCAATTCCAATTATGTGAAGTTTATTTATTAGTTTTTTTCATTTTTAATCAATTATAAAAGAGCAGATATAGGAAAAGGCACTTTTTTAATTTGTATATTTATGTAATTTTTTACATAAGTACCATCAAGTACCATCAAGTACCATCTGGATCTTGAAGATCCAGTAGGGCTGATGACTGTACCATACTATGCAATACTTTTCTGTGGCAGAGTATAGTACTCTCAATTTTGCACTGACACTAAGCCTGATCAGACCCTGGTCTGTCAGGCTTAGATACATGGCAACCATCAGACCGCTGCCATCACAGCGCGGCGGCCCAATGGGGGAGAGAGGGAGCCCCCTCCTTCTGTTAACCCCAATCAGACCGCTTCGCGGCAAGGGACCATTCTGATTGTTCTCTTGCCATCTTCTCCTATGTCTCTGCTCTCGTGAGAGCAGAGACTTCTGGGCTGTGACACTATGATTTAACAGTTCGGACATAGCTGTATGTCTGATTGCAGCAAGTTTTATGCAATCTGGACGTACAGCTACATCTATTTGCAGCAATGGGTTAAAGGGGTTATCCAACCCCTATAATGACCCTCACAATGCCTGAGTTCCTCATATAGATTATAGTTACCACGCCTTCCTGCACTCACTCATGTTGCTCCTGGTCTCTGCACGGCCACCTCTGCATCTTCCCGATGCGCTGATCAAAACATCCGGCAATCGGGGGAGCAGTCAATAGAAGGCCGCGATGGGGACCAGCCTCCCTAGCTTCACCTAGGGCGGCTGGTTATTTTTTGTGTTACCAGTATATATATATTAGGGTCTAAATTATGTACATTTCTCATTGTGGCAGAATGTACAATCAAAAAAAAATATATTTATTCTGCAAATTTTTTCCAAGAATTCACTATTTACATCACTATTTAGATTCAACACTTTTATTAAAGGGGTTATTTTATTATTTAAAGAGCCATCTACATCCAAAATGCGTTATACATACATAGTACAAAACAAAAAAAGTACGAAAAAAGTACAATAAGAATGAACTACAGATGAGTGAATAATTTCTTAATACATCGGATTTGTTACAAATTTCTAAAAAACTCTGGTGACAATTGAATCCAAAGTTTTTTCAATTCACTTTGGGCAAATCAAGCAAAATGGCGGCAGCACCATTTTACTGTGGAAAATGGTGGTAAGAATAGCGGGGAGGATGAAGATAACGGATCACATGACCCTGGGAGGGGGGCTTGCCCAGATTGGCTCAAAGGCTGACAGACAGGCTGTGAGCCAATCAAAGAGCAGGATTTTAGCGGGTCTCCTTTAGTCTCTGGTCTTGCTCAGAGTCAAAGATGACATTTTGAGCTTAGCCTGTAATCGGGCAGCATGTGTCTTGGATGTGTCTGGCAGAAAGTAATTACAGACACAGGTAATCTAGGTGTTGTAGGGACAGTTAAGGGACATATTTAGGTAGGTAAATTGAATCAATAGGTAGAAAAATCTAAGTTTTATCAGGGAAAGCATATTTGTGATATTTGTGTGTTTTATACTGAGAGCAGCTGCTGGCTGCAAGTGGAACATTTATGTATGAACTGCAGATTTAGCAATTACTGAAATCGTGCATCAACCTCACCTTTTTCTGTAAATGAACAGCCAGTCTTATTTTTTTAGTATCAACAGTTCTTAAGTGTTTTATAGGCTTTTTCCTAGCCCTTCCAGGACTAGCAGCATACATTATGTTACAAATGTTCCTTTTTTCTTTTAAAAAACTGTTTAAATTTTGTTACCATTTATAATCAAGCACTTCAGCACATTTCAATGCATCAATATCAGTGTGTTCGTAGAAGAGGACTTTTAAATTACTGAAAAAACAACTGCAATTTTGCTACCGTGTATAATTAAGCAGTTCATCGCATTTTACCATTCTGTTCATACCATGGCACTTTTATTGCACCTCTGTTAGTTACCAAAAAACCTGTTTCAATTCAGCTACCCTTTGTAATTGGAATTAATGTGCATTTCAATGCATCAATATACCAGTTTCATTCAATGCACTGTATTGTATCAATAGACCATGTAGTTTTAGTTGGAGCATTGTATTGCTTCAATATACCATGTCATTTTATTTAACGAATTGTACTGCATCAATATGCCAGTTTCAACCAATGAATTGTATTACCTCAATATATTGTAGTTTTATTTATCGCATTGTATTGCATCAATATATCATGCAGTTTGTTAATGCATTGTATTTCTTACAATATACCGTGCAGTTTTAGGGTCCATTCACACGTCCGCAATTTCGATCCGCATTTTGCGGAACAGAATTGCAGACCCATTCATTTCTATGGTTCCCGGACCTGCACTTCCGGGTCCGCAATTCCGTTCCCGAAAAAAATAGAACATGTCCTATTCTCATCCGCAATTGTGGGCAAGAATAGGCATATTCTATTAGTGCCGGCAATGTGCGGTCCACAAAATGCAGAACGCACATTGCCGCTGTCCGTGTTTTGCGGATCCGTGGATCTGCAAAACACACACGGATGTGTAAATGGACCCTTATTTAACACATTGTACTGCATTAATATACTAGTTTCATTCAATGCATTGTATTGTGTTAATATATCATTGTAAATTGTCAATATCAGTGTGCAGTGTTTTTGTAGAAGGGGAGTAACATTTAATTGTGCCTCTGTCTATTAATTACAGAAAAATAAACCTGCAATTTTGCTACCATGCCTGTACCAAACATGTTACTTTTCATTTATGTGCCGAATAACAAAATATCTGGTAAACAACCGAGGGGAAAACGAAAGACCCCTGCCTCATGATCCGGGAGTCAGATGTGAGTGGCTATGGTAGTGAAAAAAGCAGTAGCAGCACCATCCATCTGGCCAGTAATAGTAGTGGAAGCAGCAGATCACAGTTTTCCCTCATCATCACGTTGGGCCCTAATCAATGTGTTTTATTCAATCAAGATGGGCGTGACGGCCTCTTTGCGCTTAAATGGATGAGGTAAGTGTATATATATTTTTTTGTTTTAACCCCTGATTGACAGCCTGATAGGCTGAATGTGACGCTCAGATGCAACGATCAGCATTGAATGTGGCATCTGAGGGGGGGGGGGTTACCACCATTTCAGGAAAAATTGATTTGTTACCATGAAGCTCAAGGAAATTCGGATTTGTGGCGAATCTAATTTTTCTGGAAATTCAGATCGAATTCCACTTTTTTAACTTCAAGCGAACCTTTCACCTGGATTTCACTTAATTTCCTTATAGATTATCCTCATTCTGTTTCAATGCATTCTTGTGCCGCTTTCCTGGGATGTATATTGATGAAAAAAACAACTTATAAAGTCCTCGTCTCCAGCTCCTGAAGTCACGCTAGAAGTCAAGGGGGTAGCCCTTCCCTCACTCCAGGCTGTAACTCCCCTGCCCTAACCCCTCCTCTCCGCATGCGCGATTCAGTTACAGGATCGCGCTTGAGTCCGCGTGATAGACGGGATCGCGCTGCTACTGAGGCCGACGGCGCATGCGCCGCCTGTACAAGCGCGGTCCCGGCGACTGAGCCGGGTGTCAATTACACTGCTTAGAGGAGGGGTTAGGGCAGGGGAGTTACAGCCTGGAGTGAGGGAAGGGCTACCCCCTTGACTTCTAGCGTGACTTCAGGAGCTGGAGACGAGGACTTTATAAGTCGTTTTTTTCATCAATATACATCCCAGGAAAGCGGCACAAGAATGCATTGAAACAGAATGAGGATAATCTATAAAGTACTGGTAATAGTTTATTAAGTGAAATCCAGGTGAAAGGTTTACTTTAAAATACACTACATATTAGACATGGACATGCCCCTTCTGAACAACTAGGTTCAGTCGTACCTGGCCTATTCCATTTCTACAACACATTCTGTTCCTAGACCACAAGGACTGCTGGGCAGGCAGATTGGAGAAGTGGTCAGAATGGCCCCAGTTAGTCATTGTTTTACTATCTTGTCCAGCCATCAGTGTAATTTCAGAGTGGTTTTTCAGTGCAGCAGGTGGTCATGACACAGCTCTGGCTGAGGACAATATAGAGCTGCCACTGCTGATTGTGGCTGGCCAGATCATGCCACTGTCACTATCTGCCTGACTACTATCATGTTCCGTAGAACATGGCTGCTGCTGCCAGCACCACCGTAGCTGCTACTCCCCCTACTACTACTACGATTACCCCTACACAGCCACCACTACTAATACTACCTTTACACAGCCACACACATATACTGCCATGTCTGTTCCATTCTGTGTTGCCACTGCTACTATTGCTGCCACATGCCAGTATTATGCCTACACACCTTAGACCTTACCTCACCCTTTCCACATGCACACAGTACTGCTGCTGCTCCCTAGAATAAGGGAGAATTTTTAAGCTTGATAATCACAAGCCACTAGTTCTTCTGGAAATTAACAGTTGTATCTGTATAAACAGCTGCAGTCATATTATCTTGTTAAGGCATCATTTTTGGAATGCTTGTTGAGAACAAGATACTGTTTTTTATGATAACATTGTGTGTGTTTAAACATCGTATGCTTCCAATAAGGGACAATTTTTGGAACATTTTTAATTTAAAAAACATAACAAATGCAGCACAGTTGACTTTTTTACAGGCTGTTTGTTAACACAGTCAGCCATGCATTTACCCATAGCTATATATGTCAGTGTCACTCATTATTTGCTGTTGCTCTCATAGTGTTAAAGAGCTTAAAGGATAGCTGTCATATTTTTTTTTATTTGCTAGTTTATTAGAGCTAGGCATGTATACCTGAGTTAGTCTGTCAATGATTGCCAATAGATCTGTAATTACCTTATAACAGCTTTCATTAATGTCTCCTGTCCTTTTCCACTGCTCCCTTTAAAAGACCGTTGCTATGGATCATCTGTCTCTGGCTAGGAAGACAGAGGGGCGGTCCTTCACACTGCATGCCTGCATTAGGCTTCAGAGTGAGGAGGTGTGTCTCTCAGTAATCCAATCTGATTGGCCGTCAGGAAGCTGCTGGCTACAGCAAATTTGTATGTGACCTGAGGGAATGCAGTTTTGGCATCAGAGAACTGGCAGAGGAGCCAACTTGAGAATATCATATAACAATAACAAAGACAGGTGCACTCTGCGGTCTTACCAACCCTCGTACTGGTGTAAAATTTAGAGATTAGCCAACATATCCTACTTGGAGGACATGTCTGAGCCCGAGCACTGCGTCAAGGTTTCTCAAGTAGCTCGGGACCTAACGCTAAACCTACCTGTGCCGTATAGGCAGTACCAGGAGCCAGTCGGCAAATAACAGGAGCGCAAGGTCAGACTCACAGCAATCTCCCAGTAACCTCCAGCATGTGACCATGCATACAATGAGAGGAGGGAGAGAGCTCTGAGCCCCAATAAAGGCACATTCAGACTAGGAGTTTCTACACCTCCAAAATGTTTTATATACAAACAACATATTGGCGTGGTATTAAAAAGCAGTAAGTGCTCAACCCCATATACAGTGGTGCATCTATATAGGGGGTACAGATGCTGCACTTGTCGCCCGCTGCTAATGGCAATCCCCAGCAAAAATGCATACAATGGAGGATGCCTGCAGCAGACCACAAGTATCACAATAGACATCCTACACAGGATAGCAAATGTGTGGATGTGATAAACAGTAAAAATAATATAACAAAAACAAAGACAGGTGCAAAGAGACACCACAGTGTCATATACCAATTTTCAGACCAAATGGTGCAGTTTTGAATTGAGTAGAAATGAATTGATTAAAACCCAAATCAAATTTTTTGAATGATTTGGCAAATTGGACCTTAAAGAATTACAATCAACAAGGTACAATCTACAAGGATTCCTGCTTTTGACAATAAACCCTGTTTGGACCTTCAGCAATCAGCTGTAATCTGTGCAAAAACCTGGCAGTAAGTGCTCAACCTCCCTACAATACCACCAGAAATGAAAGTAAGCATTGCATAGCGTTCATTCGATTTAGTGGGTTGTCTGTGTACAGTATCATAGAACAGGTTTTCCCAAGTGAGAGACACTCTTTGGCCAAGAGATGAGGATCCTAAGCAAAAGACTGTACTGTATATAAAATGTTTTTCAAAATTGGTAGACCCCCTCAAAATGATTTCTTTAAGTGTTTAATGTGGTTTTCATTTGCAATGTTATTTTTTATCATCCCAAATTTTTGTAAAATTATTTTTTTACATTTAAATATAGGTCTTTTAAACTTTTAAAACATTTCCTTGTTTTTAAAATATAATGTTACATCATCTTTTTATATAACATTACCTTACTTCTTGTACATATAAAATGCATATACATCTGCATGGTCTAACAGGAAATGGTCCGGGGGCCTATGTTAGACTTCAGGCTGATAGTATGGTGCATGTTGCCAGGCCATACAAGAGCCACTCATTGATAAAACACGTCGATCAGCACTGGTTTTAAAATCCTTTACACTGGCAACTACATTGGGGACGAATGATTGTTAAAAAGAGTATGCTGCTGACCAGCGAGCAGTTTTAGCCGACAGCTAATTGGTGGACTGTTTAGACAGGCCGATGAATGGCCAAATGAACACAAACTTTCTGGTCCAGCTCTTGGTTCCGGTCCTCTAGTGCAGTGATGGGCAAACTGCGGCTCTCCAGCTGTTGTAAAACTACAAATCCCATCATTCACTGCTGTAGGCTGATGGCTGTAGGCAGACTGGGTATACTGGGAGTTGTAGTTTTACAACAGCTGGAGAGCCGCAGTTTGCCCATCCCTGCTCTAGTGCAATGACTCTCAACTGCTACAGGCACTAGGCCTAAAGCCTATCTGAATGAATGGCGAGGCAGGGAGACATCACTCCCATGCCCCACTGCAACATTTACCTTATCGCCATCCAGAGGACAGCAGTACAGTTAAATATTACTGGTTACTAGGGAGGTCCTGCTTACCTTCTCACCCTGCAGCACATACCCTTGTGATATGTATGTATACTACAAGTTGCTTCAGTATTAAAGGGCGGTCTAATATATCGCCATCTGCATCTTGTTGAACTGCTGGCAAATTTGCAGTTAATCTCTTTTTTTTTATATATATAGAATTACTGTCCCTCAGTATTAAAGGGCAGTCTAATATGCCACCATCTGCATTATGTTGAACTGCTAACACATTCGCAGTTAATCTCTTATTTTATATATAGAATTACTGTGCCTCAGAATGAAAGGGCATTCTAATATATCGACATCTGGATCTTGTTGAACTGCTGCCACATTTGCAGTTATTCTCTTATTTTTTATATAGAATTACTGTGCTTCGAATGAAAGGACGGTCTAATATATAGCCGTGTCTATCTTGTTCAATTGCTGTGACATTCATCGTTAATCAGTTACATTACTAGTACAGTTACTGTACACTTTGGCCAAGAGGGAGCCTTAATAATGACCATCCTCATATTTTGCTGACTTAACTCTTCCAAATCATTCTTCAAACTTTCCAAGTCCTGGAAAAATCCACAAAATGCAGAGAGATGAGAAGCTGGATGTTTCTGATGACATATGATTGATATTAGATGATGTGGAAAAGCAGGAAAAACATATGACAGAAGAAGGGTTCTTCCAACAGTTTAGTCACCATATTATATGGCAGCTACCAGTCTTCAAACTCCTGTCCATCATCCTGCGGTCATGTTTGATCCTTCCACCATGTTCAGCCTATTTGGTATTAACCGTAATACATGTTAAAAGTCAAATACCATCCGGTTCATACTATATATTTATAGTTTTCGTTTTTACACTTGAAATATGGAAATCATTCTTTTTTTAAAGGGATTTATGTCTACAGTGTTAAAAAATAATTTCTGTTCTTTCAGTAGTTTTCCATTTGACAGAACAGAAACATTTACAATTTTAATGTGTACATTTTTATATTTATTCTCAGTCCGTTTTTGATTTCGGAGCATATAGTATGGGGCCCATTTTAATTTTTTCCCCAACCTTCCAATAGCCAAAACCTTTTACATTTTCTATTCATATAGCCATATGAGGCCTTATTTTGGGGGGATACCTTTTACTATTTAAGAGCACCATTTAGTTTACCATGTCTGTTATTGGAAAATGGGAAATAAATTATTTGTGGAGTTAAATTGAAAAAAGAAACAAACTACAATTCCACCAAGGTTTTGATATCACGGTGTTCATTGTGCGCTGAAAAAGTCATAACGTCCTTATTCTGTGGCTCTACTACTTTTAAAAAGTAAAAACCTTTGAAAAAAATCACAATATTATTTCCATCACCATTTTCTGACAGCCATAACTTTTTTTATATTTCGTTCTACAGAGCTTTATGAGGGCTTGTTTTTTCCGGGACAAAATTTCAATTGTATTGGTACCATTTTTGTGGTATGTGCAAGTTCTTAATTACTGTTAATTCAGTATATTTTTTTGGGAAGGGGATTGACCCCAAAAAACGTGAATCGTGCGTTTTTAAAAAATTTTTCCATTACGGTGATCAGTGGACATGAAATTTTTATAAATATTTTATTAGTTCAGACATTTTCGAATGACGCAATATATGTAAAATTGGGAAAGGAGGGTGATTTAAACTTTTTTTTTTTTTTACTTTTGCAGTGACAACTATTAATCCCCTTAGGGTGCTACAACCTCTCCCTTGTCTTATTCACCCTAATCGCCATTACCTGTCATTGCAGCAGGGTGTCTGTTATATGAAACAATCGGCAACCACTGCGTATGGAGTGGGCTCAATCCATACATTCCCTCAGACACAGTGAAGTACAGGTATACCTGACTTGTGATGAATTAATTTGTAACGAATGTCTTGTTGAAGTTCGGCAAATCTACCAAATCAAATTTTTTAAAACTTCGCTCATCACTATCCACTAACATAGAGTGGCACAAACTCTAATGAATATATTACAAAGAAAAAATGTGGGGGATTGAGTCAGCACAACCTGTATGTAGGTGCACATCACTATGGCGAAATACATATACAAACGGAAAATACAAACGTGATAGCACTCTGCATCCAGCATTCTGTATTTTCCGTTTCTAATGAATATATGCCTTCCTTTTATTTTTCATTTTTCAAAATGAGCGTCACTCTTGTCCATGGGCTACATCTAATATTACAGCTCAACACTTTTAACTTCAAAGGGGCTGAGCTGCAATTCCAGATGGATAATGATCCCTACCTGCTCCAAATCTAGAAATTGTATGATTACACTTCTTCTCTGGTCTAACACAGATTGCAGAGTCCTTTACATCTCCTAAGAATTGCTTTGTATATTCTGAATAAATTCAAGGGAAATGCATCCTTGCCTGAGTGTCTTACATAATACTTAGGATATTTATCATTCAGTCTTAGGAACTGATCCATTGAAATAGAGAATCAGGTGAGCAGAAATTAGACGTTATCTAGAAGAAGCACGCTAGTTGCGCATATAAATAAAAGCAATGTCTTTATCTTACATTTCCATTCTTTCATATTTTGCAAAGTTGTTTAAAAGGAAAATCACGTTGGATGTGAATGTAATTCAAATACATTCTGATGTATTCAAATATATGAGCAGCTTATTTGCATATGTAAATACTTTTGAATACATTTAACTTCTCCTTATTTTTTATCAATCATAACAAAAATAAGAAAATAAACTACTCTCAGAGCAGACTCTTGTGTACATCAGATACACCGTGAGCTGCTTCTTATTGCACTGCATGGCATCTGCATTAAATTGCAATTCTATTAATTTTACAAAGATGTGCAAAAGTTTTAGGCAGCAAAGTAAGTATATCAAAATTAGAATTGTTAACAGTTTATTTTGATGAATGAACAAAATACAAAGTGAAAGAGCAAAATAAATCTACTGCAAATCAAAACAATATTTGGTGTAACTGCCCTCTACCCTCAAAACAGCATCAGTTCTTCTAGGTTCACTGCACACAGATTTTCGTGTTCGCATTCGTGTTATAAATTCCGTTATAGGGCTCCGTTATAATGAAATTTTAGGACCTTTAAGAATTATTCCGTTTGGTTACTCCGTCCTGATACATTTCTATGGGCACATATAACGGTTCAGTTTTTTGGGTTATTTTTGACGGGGGAAAAGTCCTGTCTACCCTAAAATTCCGTTACATATTTTATATTTATTCTCAGTCCATTTTTGAAAGTTCTTTATTGTTTGTATTGTTTTCGGAGCATATAGTTCGGGGCCTATTTTTGCATTTTCATTTTTTCTTCTCAGCCTTCCAATAGCCATAACCTTTTACATTTTCTTTTCATATAGCCATATGAGCCATTATTTTTGATGGATAAGTTTTACTATTTAAGAGCTTCATTTAATTTACCATGTCTGTTATTGAAAAAATTATTTGTTGGGTTAAAAAAAAAACGAAAAAAAATACAATTCCACCAAGGTTTTGGGGGTTTTAACATCACAGTGTTCACTGTGTGCTGAAACTGTCATAACGTCCTTATTCTGTGGCTAAAAAATCACAATATTATTTCCATCACCATTTTCTGACAGCCATAACTTTTTTATATTTTGTTCTACAAAGCTGTATGAGGGCTTGTGTTTTGCGGGACGAAATTTCTATTTTATTGGTACCATTTTTGTGGTACGTACCAGTTTTTGATTAATGTTATTCAATTATTTTTTTTTTATTTTTTTTTTGAAGGGGGGGGGGATTTGACCAAAAAAAACTGGCACATACCGGTTCCGGTTTTTTGGTTATTCATGACGGGAAAAAAAAGTTCTGTCTACCCTAAAATTCTGTTACATTCAGTTATAACAGAACCCTATAACGGAATTTATAATGCGAATGCAAACCCTCCCTTATATCCAAAGAAGATCTATGGTTAGTTCTCCAAGATGTTAGGAGCAACCTCCCTGCCAAGTTCCCTCAAAATATGTGCAAGTGTACCTACATTTCTCGTTTGTTCATTTACTTTCATTTTGATATTTGAAAAAATAAACTATTAAGGCCTCATGCAGACGTCCGTGGAACACGGTCCGTGAGATACCGGACTGGCATTGCAGGAGCGCACGTGCCGCCCTGCTGTACAGTAATACACTCGTATAGATCATAGGAGTGTATTATGCCAGTCCAGTATCTCACGGACCGTGTTCCACAGACGTCTGCATGAAGCCTAACACTTCAATTTTTGAAAGCATTATTACTTTGCAGCACTTTTTCCACCCATGCATAAGGCTTGGTTCACATCACTGTTAAGTTTTCCATTCTTCTGATCCATCAGAAGATCACGAAATAAACAAAAAAGATGGATCCTGTATTCTAATGATCTGTTATGCTATGTCAGGGGCGTAACTACCATAGCGGCATACCATCCGACTGCTATGGGGCCCAGAGCAAGAGGGGGCCCAGTTGTAGGCCTCCTGCACACTAACGTTTTTTCCAGTTACAAAGCAAGGGTTAACAGCCAATCCAAACTCAATATTTATGGCCCTGATTCTGTAGTTTACAGAAACACCCCATATGTGGTCGTAAACCGCTGTACGGGCACACGGCAGGGCGCAGAAGGAAAGGAATGCCATACGGTTTTTGGAAGGCAGATTTTTCTGGACTGGTTTTTTGATACCATGTCCCATTTGAAGCGCCCCTGATGCACCCCTAGAGTAGAAACTCCATAAAAGTGACCCCATTTTAAAAACTACGGGATAGGGTGGCAGTATTGTTGGTTCTAGTTTAGGGTACGTATGATTTTTGGTTGCTCTATATTACACTTTTTGTGAGGCAAGGTAACAAGAAATAGCTGTTTTTGGCACATTCATCTGACAGGTTAGCTCACGTGATATTTTTATAGACCAGGTTGTCACGGATGTGGCGATACCTAATATGTATACTTTTTTTTTTAATGTAAGTTTTACACAATGATTTCATTTTTGAAGGAAAAAAAATCATGTTTTAGTGTTTCCATAGTCTGAGAGACATAATTTTTTCAGTTTTTGGGCGATTACCTTGGGTAGGGTATGATTTTTGGTGGATGAGATGACCGTTTTATTGGCACTATTTTGGGGTGCGTGTGACTTTTTGCTATTACACTTTTTGTGATGTAAGGTGACAAAAAATTGTTTATTTAGCACAGTTTTTATTTAAAAATTTTTACGGTGTTCATCTGAGGGGTTAGGTTATGTCATATTTTTATAGAGCCGGTCGATACGGACGCGGCAATACCTAATATGTATACTTTTTATTTTATTTATGTAGGTTTTACACAATAATGTTTTTGAAACAAAAAAAAATCATGTTTTAGTGTCTCCATATTCTGAGAGCAATAGCAATAGTTTTTTTTAGTTTTTGGGTGATTATCTTAGGTAGGGTATCATTTTTTGCGGGATGAGATGACGGTTTGATTAGCACTATTTTGGGGTGCATATGACTTTTTAATTGCTTGCTATTACACTTTTTGTGATGTAAGGTGACAAAAAATGGTTTATTTAGCACAGTTTTTATTTTGTATTTTTTAAGGTGTTCATCTGAGGGGTTAGGTCATGTTATCTTTTTATAGAGCCGGTCGATACGGACGCAGTGATACCTAATATGTACACTTTTTTTTTTATTTATGTACGTTTTACACAATAACAGCTATTTTAAAACAAAAAAAATGATGTTTTAGTGTCTCCATATTCTGAGCCATAGTTTTTTTATTTTTTGGGCGATTGTCTCAGGTAGGGGCTCATTTTTTGCGGGATGAGGTGTCGGTTATATTGGTATTATTTTGGTGGGCAAGCGCCTTTTTGATCGCTTGCTGTTGTACTTTTTCTGATGTAAGGTGATAAAAAAATTGTTTATTTAGCACAGTTTTTATTTTTTATTTTTTATGGTGTTCATCTGAGGAGTTAGGTCATGTGATATATTTATAGCGCCGGTCGATACGGACGCGGCAATACCTAATATGTATACTTTTTTTTTTCCCCTATTTTTTCCCAATTGTTTTTAACTTTTTTTGGGGAAAATGACGATTTTGTTTATTTTTACTTGAAACTTTAAATTTTTCAACTTTTTTTGCACTTTATTTTTTGTCCCACTTTGGGACTTGAACTTTTGGGGGTCTAATCCCTTTACAATGCATTCCAATACTTCTGTATTGGAATGCATTGGCTGTATGAGCAATACAGTGAGTATTACTCATACAGCTTCTGGCCTGTGAGATCCAGGGGGTTGGATCTCACAGGCTCATCACCGGAAGGCAGCGCAATGCCTTCCTTAGGCATCGCACTGCTTTCCATGCCATCGGGTCCCCCCTACAGCCGCATGGGGACCCGATGGCACCGCCCGCCGCCGCTGCAACCGCAGGTAAAAGCCGCAATCCGCAGGTCTGAATTGACCTGCGGTTCGCGGCGAAAGCCGACACGGGGGGTTACGGGACCCCCCCGCGCATTTAGCCAAGGTGCCTGCTCAATGATTTGAGCAGGCACCTTGTTCCGATCACCACCCGCTGGGCGGCGGTGATCGGAAATACACATGACGTACCGGTACGTCATGTGTCCTTAAGTACCAGGACAACATTCCATACCGGTACGTCATTGTGAGGCACCAAAATACAAAAAAAGTCAAGGGGGGGTGAATACTTTTGCAAGGCACTGTACATACAATAATAAATACTAAAGATCAAAATTAAAGAAGAATTTATGAACACTTGATTTTTTCAGAAATAATGTAATCTTCTTTGCTAAACAGTTCAAGGAAATTTTGTTGTGGCTATACCATGCAAACAGCGTTTTACAAAATAATCAAGGCACTTCACCCAAAAAAAAATATAACAACTTTAGTTTGTAGAAAACACAATGATCAAAATTAGGGTCCATTCACACGTCCGTAGTGTATTGCGGATCCGGCCAGCACCTCCATAGAACTGCCTATTCTTGTCCGCAATTTGCGGAACGGATGTGGACCCATTCTGCGGACATGTGAATGGACCCTTAGAGAACATCAATGACTGTAGCACAGATAAAAATTGCAACTACATTTTCTGAAGTTACAACAGTCAACAATTTGTAGGAAATGTCCCAGTCTTTGCTTTGAATGACTTCAGCACATCTGCCCCTAAGGACTCTCACACTGCTCTGGTGTGATTTTGGTCCACTCTTCTACCTGACTCTTCCACAGTTCGGTGACTGTAGTGGGTTTCCTTGTCATCATTTTGTCACCAAGGATTTTCCAGAGGTTTTCTATTGGGTTTAGATCAGGACTCTGGGCTGGCCATTTCCATATTTCAATATTTTCAGTTATAAGGAATTGCTTTACCCGTTTTGCTGTGTGAGAGCGGGCATTGTCTAGCATGAAAATTGCTGGCTAATTGATTGAGTGATGAATGCAAGGAAAGAACCTCATGTTGTCGAACATTTGCATTCACTCTACCGTAGCTGTATAAGAGGCCCAAATCCGCCAAAAACATTCACTATTTTGCATGGTGGGCTTTCATTGCAAATGCTCTTAAATGTTGAGACACTGTATGACTAGACAGATCCTTACTCTGTTCATTGCTGAACTGGTGAGCAATTACAGTTGCAGTATTGAACCAATTGCCCATTGAGATTCTCCCCATCCGTTTTCTGTATAATGTCCTTTCTTGCATTTGTCTTTCACGGACGACCATCCTTCCTGGGGGACTTGAACGAGTTTGCATTGCATAAAGATGTAATATTCTAGAAATCCCAGATTTGGAACGACAATGATTTGGAAGCCAAAAGCAGGAGTGGGTCCAAAAACTAAAAGACATGCAAATATCAATTACGTAATTTCTGTTTTGGACCCACTCCTGTTTTTTCCTTACCAATACTGATCGAATGCTGACTAAATACTGATGCTTTGAAGGCGAATGCTAAAACTACATGTTTCGCTTTTTGGACTGTTCTTCTGATGGATCTTCTGATGGATCAGAAGAACGGAAAACTAAAAAGTGATGTGAACACGGCCTTACTGCTGACACCCTCCCCACTGTCATGGGGCCACTACTTTAATTTTGGGCCCCTGCAAAGTTAAGTCCATGCTGATAAATTAGAGCTGACTCTAACATTGACCTGTGGTGGAGTTCACACTTCTGTTATTTTGTCAGTTATTTCCATCAATTCAGGAGCCAAGTGTACTCTCGGATTAGGTATCATGAATAGATCTGCACCTGTTCTGTGGTTTTGACCCACACCTGCTCTGGGCTAACTAACTGATCAGAATAACTGACCAAATAAGCCACCTGCGAACAAAGCCAAATAGTGATGCACAGTCATTCTACAGCTAGCAAAAAGGAGTCAAACACATATGTTTGTGCAGCGCGCTACCCCATCAGATAGAGTAGTCCCAGAGTATAAGATGCAAGTGGTATACTGTGGCCTAATGTTTGTGTCATGGTGCTCCTACCTTCAGGCTGTCACTTCCTGGGGGTCAGTCTCCATTGCAGAGATTGAGTTAAAGGATAAAGTGAATTCTAGACTTGGGAACCTTTCAATCACGTTTACTTGAATAACTTAAACTTGACAATACAATCAGTTTCAAAGGGTTTAGTAGAATTCTTCTTTACTTGGTTCTAGCAGGATACAATATGGTGGCAAGCCTTAGTACTCTGCTCTCTCTGCTGTGCTAATCGCAGGCTTTAGGCTAGTTACTTAACTTTCTAGCAGTACTGGTACCATTGAGTGGGGTGTCTTTGGCCGTTGATCCTCTCGTAATACTCAATCTATTAAATTCAAGGAATCATGGTGCTCTCCAAGCTGCTTCCCCTGGAAGACTCCTGCTGCAGGAGGGGTATATGCTCCCTCACTGTGCCATGTTGTTTGACCTCTTTCCCAGTCTAACTCCAACTAACTACTTCCTTAACAACATCTCCCTTGGTGGGAAACAGGACTGGCCCACTCCTGCCCAAAGGGGGAAAAGAATGGAATGGTTAGTTTCATTTTTGTCTAAGGTTCTGCCACCTCCTGAAAAACCAGGCACATGACATGTCACAACATAGTAACATAGTAACATAGTACATAAGGCAGAAAAAAGACATTTATCCATCCAGTTCGGCCTGTTATCCTGCAAGTTAATCCAGAGAAAGGAAAATAATAAAAAAATAAATGTGAGGTAGAAGCCAATTTTCCCCACTTTAGGGGAATAAAAAATTCCTTCCCGACTCCAATCAGGCAATCAGAATAACTCCCTGGATCAACGACCCCTCTCTAGTAGCTATAGCCTGTAATATTATTACGCTCCAGAAATACATCCAGGCCCCTCTTGAATTCCTTTATTGTACTCACCATCACCACCTCCTCAGGCAGAGAGCTCCATAGTCTCACTGCTCTTACCGTAAAGAATCCTCTTCTATGTTTGTGTACAAACCTTCTTTCCTCCAGACGCAGAGGATGTCCCCTCGTCACAGTCACAGTCCTGGGGATAAATAGATGATGGGATAGATCTCTGTACTGACCCCTGATATATTTATACATAGTAATTAGATCTCCCCTCAGTCATCTTTTTTCTAAAGGGAATAACCCTAATTTTGATAATCTTTCAGGGTACTGTAGTTGCCCCATTCCAGTTATTACTTTAGTTGCCCTCCTCTTGACCCTCTCCAGCTCTGCTATGTCTGCCTTGTTCACAGGAGCCCAGAACTGTACACAGTACTCCATGTGTGGTCTGACTAGTGATTTGTAAAGTGGTAGGACTATGTTCTCATCACAGGCATCTATGCCCCTTTTGATGCAACCCATTATCTTATTGGCCTTGGCAGCAGCTGCCTGACACTGGTTTTTGCAGCTTAGTTTGCTGTTTATTAAAATTCCTAGATCCTTTTCCATGTCAGTGTTACCCAGTGTTTTACCATTTAGTATGTAAGGGTAACTTGCATTTTTCCTTCCCATGTGCATAACTTTACATTTGTCAGTGTTAAACCTCATCTGCCACTTATCTGCCCAAGCCTCCAATCTATCCAGATCCCTCTGTAGTAGTATACTGTCCTCTTCAGTGTAAATTACTTTACACAGTTTACTGCGAAAATTTATATTTTACTATGCAAGCCTTCTACAAGATCATTAATAAATATATTAATGATCTCTCATAAACAGTTGCATAAACACAGGCACATGACATGACAGAACAGTTGCATAAACACATCACCAAGGCACAGTATGAGAGGACCTGGAAAACAATACAAAGAAGACATTCTCTGCTAGATGACATTAGAGACAGTAGCTAGGTGTTGAAATGGTATTGCCCTAATCCAGAGTATTACATTTGCAATGCCAAAAAATGGATTAAAAGATTTTTTTTATTCTCCACTACTTTATTGTCGCTGCCTCCATGTCCTTATTTTGTTCCACTAAAGAGTCATTGGGACACGTGCAGGGGCGCGCAAATTCATTTTTTTTTTGCTTTACTGAAGGATGCTGTATTTTTTTTTGTTTAGCTGGGGGTTATTTAGGACTGTGGTGGCCTGTATGATAATGTGCACAGCCATATATGTGACCTGCCTGTCATTCCGATGCACAGTAGGGCCCCTTTCACACGGGCGAGTTTTCCGCGCGGGTGCAATGCGTGAGGTGAACGCATTGCACCCGCACTGAATCCGGACCCATTCATTTCTATGGGGCTGTGCACATGAGCGGTGATTTTCACGCGTGAAAATCTCAGCAAGCTCTATTTTGTGCGTTTTTCACGCAACGCAGGGCCCATAGAAGTGAATGGGACTGCGTGAAAATCGCAAGCATCCGCAAGCAAGTGCGGATGCGGTGCGATTTTCACGCACGGTTGCTAGGAGACGATCGGGATGGAGACCTGATCATTATTATTTTCCCTTATAACGTGGTTATAAGGGAAAATAATAGCATTCTTAATACAGAATGCTTAGTAAAATAGGGCTGGAGGGGTTAAAAAAAATAAAAAATAATTTAACTCACCTTAATCCACTTGATCGCGCAGCCCGGCTTCTCTTCTTTCTTCTTTCTTCAGGACCTGGGTAAAGGACCTGTGATGACGTCACTGTGCTCATCACATGGTCCGTCACATGATCAATCACCATGGTAAAAGATCATGTGATGGATCATGTGATGAGCGCAGTGACGTATGTATGGACAGCAGAACTTATCACACAACCTAACACCCTGCACTGGAACCTACACTATAGACCAATCTAGCCTACACTGACTATTTCCCCCTAACTATCTGAATGATATACACTGCTCAAAAAAATAAAGGGAACACAAAAATAACACATCCTAGATCTGAGTTATTTAAATATTCTTCTGAAATACTTTGTTCTTTACATAGTTGAATGTGCTGACAACAAAATCACACAAAAATAAAAAAATGGAAATCAAATTTTTCAACCCATGGAGGTCTGGATTTGGAGTCACACTCAAAATTTAAGTGGAAAAACACAGTACAGGCTGATCCAACTTTGATGTAATGTCCTTAAAACAAGTCAAAATGAGGCTCAGTAGTGTGTGTGGCCTCCACGTGCCTGTATGATCTCCCTACAACGCCTGTGCATGCTCCTGATGAGGTGACGGACAGTCTCCTGAGGGATCTCCTCCCAGACCTGGACTAAAGCATCTGCCAACTCCTGGACAGTCTGTGGTGCAACGTGACGTTGGTGGATAGAGCGAGACATGATGTCCCAGATGTGCTCAATTGGATTCAGGTCTGGGGAACGGGCGGGCCAGTCCATAGCATCAATGCTTTCGTCTTGCAGGAACTGCTGACACACTCCAGCCACATGAGGTCTAGCATTGTCTTGCATTAGGAGGAACCCAGGGCCAACCGCACCAGCATATGGTCTCACAAGGGGTCTGAGGATCTCATCTCGGTACCTAATGGCAGTCAGGCTACCTCTGGCGAGCACATGGAGGGCTGTGCGGCCCTCCAAAGAAATGCCACCCCACACCATTACTGACCCAATGGCAAACCGGTCATGCAGGAGGATGTTGCAGGCAGCAGAACGTTCTCCACTGCGTCTCTGTCACATCTGTCACATGTGCTCAGTGTGAACCTGCTTTCATCTGTGAAGAGCACAGGACGCCAGTGGCGAATTTGCCAATCTTGGTGTTCTCTGGCAAATGCCAAACGTCCTGCACGGTGTTGGGCTGTAAGCACAACCCCCACCTGTGGACGTCGGGCCCTCATATAACCCTTATGGAGTCTGTTTCTGACCGTTTGAGCAGACACATGCACATTTGTGGCCTGCTGGAGGTCATTTTGCAGGGCTCTGGCAGTGCTCCTCCTGTTCCTCCTTGCACAAAGGTAGCGGTCAAGCTGCTGGATTGTTGCCCTCCTATGGCCTCCTCCCCATCTCCTGATGTACTGGCCTGTCTCCTGGTAGCGCCTCCATGCTCTGGACACTACGCTGACAGACACAGCAAACCTTCTTGCCACAGCTCGCATTGATGTGCCATCCTGGATAAGCTGCACTACCTGAGCCACTTGTGTGGGTTGTAGACTCCGTCTCATGCTATCACTAGAGTGAAAGCACCGCCAGCATTCAAAAGTGACCAAAACATCATCCAGGAAGCATAGGAACTGAGAAGTGGTCTGTGGTCACCACCTGCAGAGCCACTCTTTATTGGGGGTGTCTTGCTAATTGCCTATAATTTCCAACTGTTGTCTATCCCATTTGCACAACAGCATGTGAAATTGATTGTCACTCAGTGTTGCTTCCTAAGTGGACAGTTTGATTTCACAGAAGTGTGATTGACTTGGAGTTACATTGTGTTGTTTAAGTGTTCCCTTTATTTTTTTGAGCAGTGTATATAGGTTAACTGTCTAATGTAATAACACAAAGCACAGAGCACAGCAATGACACTGCTGTCTATTTCATAACTGCAATAAACTTTAAAAAATGGCTGCTGGGGAGGTTCTTATATACTAAGGGGTAGGCAACTTTTCTATTCGTTGCTAGGGATGTTGATAAGCTGTGACAAAGGCTTCTCACTGGCGGTGTGTGTACTGTGTTAAAAAAAAAAAAAAAAGAATATTCGTCATTCCGAATATATAGCACTATATTCTAAATATTTGCGAATTCTCAAAGAGCCGATATTCACGATAAACATTCGTAATACGAATATTCGCGCTCAACACTAGTAGCTATGGATATGTCTGTGTTTGTTTTTTTCTACATAGTAATCATTTTCTCCCATCTCCTCCCATTACCCTATACCCCTCAGATGCAGAAATTTAAAGGGATTTTCCATTAGTATTGATTTTTTAAGCAAGTGCTCACAGCCTGCCCTCTGAAATAGAAGAATCATACTTACCTGCGCCGTGCCACTCCGGTGTCTCCGCTTTCTTCATCTTCCAGTCTCCGCACTGTTTACATCCGGCACTGCATGGGCATGGTCACATGCACCGCTCCAGCCAATGACTGGCTTCAGTGATGATGTGGCCACAAGCAGCATGTCACCATTGAAGTTAGTCAGTGGCTGGAGCACTGCATGTGAGTTGTCACCATGCCCATGCACTGGAAGATGAAGAAAGTGGAGGCAGCGAGAAAGACTGGAGCGGTGTGGTGCGGGTAAGTATGAATCTTCTATTTCAAGGAGCAGGCTGCAGGCACTTGCTTAAAAATCAATATTACCGTAAAACCCCTTTAGACCTCTTTCACACGACCGTTTTTTGTTTTACATTTACGGGCCGTTATTGGCGTTCCGTATACGGAACCATTCATTTCAATGGTTCTGCAAAAAAAAAATGGAATGTACTCCGTATGCATTCCGTTTCCGTATTTCCGTTCCGTTGAAAGATAGAACATGTCCTATTATTGCCCGCAAATCACGTTCCGTGGCTCCATTCAAGTCAATGGGTCTGCAAAAAAAAACGGAACACATACGGAAATGCATCTGTATGTCTTCCGTATCCATTCCGTTTTTGCGGAACCATCTATTGAAAATGTTATGTCCAGCCCAATTTTTTCTATGCAGTTACTGTATACTGTATATGGCATATGGAAAAACGGAACGAAAAAAACCTGAACAGAAACGGAAACACAACGGAAACAAAAAACAGAACAACAGATCTGTGAAAAACGGACCGCAAAACACTGAAAAAGCCATACGGTCGTGTGAAAGACGCCTTAAATAGGGAGCCATTATGGGTGGGGCAGAGGTTGGGTTCTTGGGGCAGGTGATCAGACTAATGGGGCATTGTGTCCTCATCTTATGCGTACTACCTGCACAGGCTTCTCATTCTTACCATGCTGATCGGCCGTTGTCATACCGAAATTCATTTTCCCTGTATTTATTTCCATGTCGGAATCATCTAAATAAGCAGAAACTATTTGTAGCATCTCACACTAAGGCTTTCCGAGGCGAAAACACCAAGCGGGATACAATGTAACAAATCCCTTAATGTGCATCTGAAGGGACACTGCACAGCGAGATATTCCTCTTCCTTAAATTTTTGCACATCAAAACATTCTTTTAAATTTCCCTTCATTTGCAGATTTCAGCAGGCTTGTAAAAGCACACCTGTTGTGCTGTCTGCCTTCCCTTTTTTTCTGATCATAGGCTTCTAATAAAGAGGGAGGGAAGACTGATTTTATCAAGCCCTCTTCACCGGACAATGCATTTTCTTCACCATTTGAATGTATCTGTGGAATGCCTGAGTGATTCATTACAGCAGATTCTCAAGTATGACAATGGGCCACAGAAATGACTGATGCTATCTTTTTCCTGATTTCATTTCCCTGATCCTCTTCATCCCTTGCCCTGTGTACCTCGATTAATTAGAAACCAGGGATTTTCACTCATCAGCTGATGGGTTTCATGCTCAACTGTGTCACAAATCTTCTGCCTGTACTATCTCTTTTACAGCTGGTGTCTGCTTTAAAAAAAAAAAAAAGTACGCTTTTTTTTTTTTTGTAGATTCTGCTTTGTGACTTCAGGTTTAGGCCTTTTTAAGATTCAGACTTTTTTTTTTTTCTCCAAGAGATTAAAAATGTAAGTAAAGAAGATTCAAAATCTCTGATTAAAAGTTAATCCCTATCCAAAAGATACTTGTCCAAAAATGAACTTTTGAAGAGATAATGATGTAAATGTTTCAGAGCTCTCAGCTTTCTGCTTTCCCGCTTTTCTGTGAGATATAATTGTACACGTGGATGAAAGCGAATGAAATTCAATGTTATTTTTTTTTTCTATTTTTTTCTCTCCTGGAAAAAAATATAGGTTACTCGGAACGTAATACAGGATTCAGCAGGGGCGTAGTTATAGGGGAAGCGGCTGCTACAGGGCCAGAACTCGGAAGGGGCCCGCCCGGGAGGAGGACTGATGGATTTTATTGTCAGGGCCCCCTCAACAGTATTATACAATGACATTATATACAGTGACATAACATACAGTATATATATGTAGGAAACGGATGGAGCCAGGGGTGCACCTAGCCTTTCTGCTGCCTGAGGCGGAAACTGAAACGGCGCCCCCCCCATGCCAATTTCTTAACCTAACCCCTTTGCCATATTGAAAGTGCTCGTTGCCAAAGGCCCTCCTGCTGCCCCTCTCTTGCCCCTTCCTGGTGCTGCCTGAGGCGATTGCCTCATCTGGCCTCATAGGTGGTGCACCCCTGGATGAAGCAGCTGCTGGATCTGGTCTGAGTGAGATATCTTCACTATCTGCAAGGAGTGAGGGTTGCACGGGAGGAGGGGGTTGCTGGGGGGGGGCATTCAAAAATTTGCTGTGTGTTATGCCACTAGTATTCAGGGTTGCAATATATTTGAATATATATCTGTATAATTATATCTGAATATATATCTGTATAATTATAATTGAATATATATCTGTATAATTATATTTGAATATATATCTGTGTAAATATATTTGAATATATATCTGTATAAATTTGACCACCTGCAGGGGCAGATGAGGGGGTAGGTGGAGGAGAACATGTCCTGCCCATGACCACTTGTCAGGGTTGGACACAATTTGGCAGTTTTTCAACAGGTTGTTAGTCATTAGAGATGAGCGAAGTATTGTTAAATTCGATTTCGCTGCTTAGCGAAATTTTACCCCAAAATTTGCTTTTTGACAAATTACTTCTTTGTTAGTAGTTGCGCTGCTCCTCATCATTGTGACCCTCAGATGTCGCATTCATTGCTGATCGCGGCATCTAACATTAATATTAAAGTGTAAAATAAAAAATAAAATCATACACTGCTCAAAAAAATAAAAGGAACACTTAAACAACACAATGTAACTCCAAGTCAATCACACTTCTGTGAAATCAAACTGTCCACTTAGGAAGCAACACTGAGTGACAATCAATTTCACATGCTGTTGTGCAAATGGGATAGACAACAGGTGGAAATTATAGGCAATTAGCAAGACACCCCCAATAAAGGAGTGGTTCTGCAGGTGGTGACCACAGAACACTTTTCAGTTCCTATGCTTCCTGGCTGATGTTTTGGTCACTTTTGAATGCTGGCGGTGCTCTCACTCTAGTGGTAGCATGAGACAGAGTCTACAACCCACACAAGTGGCTCAGGTAGTGCAGCTTATCCAGGATGGCACATCAATGCGAGCTGTGGCAAAAAGGTTTGCTGTGTCTGTCAGCGTAGTGTCCAGAGCATGGAGGCGCTACCAGGAGACAGGCCAGTACATCAGGAGACGTGGAGGAGGCCGTAGGAGGGCAACAACCCAGCAGCAGGACCGCTACCTCCGCCTTTGTGCAAGGAGGAACAGGAGGAGCACTGCCAGAGCCCTGCAAAATGACCTCCAGCAGGCCACAAATGTGCATGTGTCTGCTCAAACGGTCAGAAACAGACTCCATGAAGGTAATATGAGGGCCCGACGTCCACAGGTGGGGGTTGTGCTTACAGCCCAACACCGTGCAGGACATTTGGCATTTGCCAGAGAACACCAAGGTTGGCAAATTTGCCACTGGCGCCCTGTGCTCTTCACAGATGAAAGCAGGTTCACACTGAGCACATGTGACAGACGTGACAGAGTCTGGAGACGCGGTGGAGAACGTTCTGCTGCCTGCAACATCCTCCAGCATGACCGGTTTGGCATTGGGTCAGTAATGGTGTGGGTGGCATTTCTTTGGAGGGTCGCACAGCCCTCCATGTGCTCGCCAGAGGTAGCCTGACTGCCATTAGGTACCGAGATGAGATCCTCAGACCCCTTGTGAGACCATATGCTGGTGCGGTTGGCCCTGGGTTCCTCCTAATGCAAGACAATGCTAGACCTCATGTGGCTGGAGTGTGTCAGCAGTTCCTGCAAGACGAAGGCATTGATGCTATGGACTGGCTCGCCCGTTCCCCAGACCTGAATCCAATTGAGCACATCTGGGACATCATGTCTCGCTCTATCCACCAACGTCACGTTGCACCACAGACTGTCCAGGAGTTGGCAGATGCTTTAGTCCAGGTCTGGGAGGAGATCCCTCAGGAGACCGTCCGCCACCTCATCAGGAGCATGCACAGGCGTTGTAGGGAGGTCATACAGGCACGTGGAGGCCACACACACTACTGAGCCTCATTTTGACTTGTTTTAAGGACATTACATCAAAGTTGGATCAGCCTGTAGTGTGTTTTTCCACTTAAATTTTGAGTGTGACTCCAAATCCAGACCTCCATGGGTTAAAAAATTTGATTTCCATTTTTTTTATTTTTGTGTGATTTTGTTGTCAGCACATTCAACTATGTAAAGAACAAAGTATTTCAGAAGAATATTTAATTAACTCAGATCTAGGATGTGTTATTTTTGTGTTCCCTTTATTTTTTTGAGCAGTGTACTTACCACACCCGTTTGATCGCTAAGAGTCGGCCTCCGTCATCTTGATTGAAGATCCAGCGCAAAATCTCGCACAGCCCATGATGACGTCACCGTGTTGGCTGGTGTGGTAACATCATACGTCACCGCGCACGGGATCTTCTATCAAGATTGGGTCTTCCCAATCAAACGGATGAGATGAGAATGTTTTTTTTTATTTTGTACCACCATTTCAGGGAAATTGATTTGTTACGACGAAGCATGGAGAAATTCTGCTCTGCGGCAAATTGAATTTTCCCTGAAATTCGGATCAAAGTCCACTTTGCGGACTTCGATTCGCTCAATACTGCTAGTCATGGTAGACCTCCATCATAGCTTTCCAGGAAATCCCTGATTGTAAGCCATTGGATCACTGGCACAAGCACTTGCATGCAACAGTATGGAGTGTCCTCCGCCCTTACAGCTGCGCAGGTTGCACGTATGCTACATATTTCCTTGCCCCATGTCCAGTACTAGCTCCTGAAACCAACGGCCATTGTAAGCCTTAGAATTTGATTGCATGTTGCATTTTTTGTTGCATTTTCTACATTTTGTTTTATATTTTGGCCAATTTTACACAAGTATGTTTTGCATCTGTAACACATCTGTATTTGTACTGTGGAGCTATGGTTAGTCTACAGGGATTTCGGGCTAGCAAGAAATACATGCACTTTAAATAGACAGCTGCCATGCAAATGTATTAATAATATGGAAAAATAGATGGTAAGAATTGAGGGGGCATACACACGGAAGAGGGCATTTGTGTTACATGTGACGTTTCAGGCCATTTACTGTGCAGCAGTAAATTTGTCAAGAACAAAATGATCATTGCAGATCACCTCTCACATGGCTCCTTTTAATTAGTAAAATAAGGTAATATATTCCCTTGAAAGAAGTCCTTCTTGGACATGTTCCTGGAACTGTTCCTTTTGTAAGCTGCATGTGCATATTTCACTATTGCAGGTTTTGTCATTGAAGACTATGCAATATCTAAAACTGGCTGACGACCTTCACAGCCAGTCATGCAATATAATAATTGGAATCTACAAAGATGAAATGAAATGACCCAAAAATGTACCATGTGAGTGGGGCCATGGCTATCTATTATTATGCTGAGGTTGTATGCCTGTAGGTTAATGACAGATGCCATACACAGGCATATATTACCCACAGCGACCCGCTGTAAAAAATAAACATGAAAAAATGAATATATATATATATATATATATATATATATACACTGCTCAAAAAAATAAAGGGAACACAAAAATAGCACATCCTAGATCTGAGTTAATCAAATATTCTTCTGAAATACTTTGTTCTTTACATAGTTGAATGTGCTGACAACAAAATCACACAAAAAAAAAAAAAATGGAAATCATATTTTTTAACCCATGGAGGTCTGGATTTGGAGTCACACTCAAAATTAAAGTGGAAAAACACACTACAGGCTGATCCAACTTTGATGTAATGTCCTTAAAACAAGTGAAAATGAGGCTCAGTAGTGTGTGCGGCCTCCACGTGCCTGTATGACCTCCCTACAACGCCTGTGCATGCTCCTGATGAGGTGGCGGACGGTCTCCTGAGGGATCTCCTCCCAGACCTGGACTAAAGCATCTGCCAACTCCTGGACAGTCTGTAGTGCAACGTGACGTTGGTGGATAGAGCGAGACATGATGTCCCAGATGTGCTCAATTGGATTCAGGTCTGGGGAACGGGCGGGCCAGTCCATAGCATCAATGCCTTCGTCTTGCAGGAACTGCTGACACACTCCAGCCACATGAGGACTAGCATTATCTTGCATTAGGAGGAACCCAGGGCCAACCGCACCAGCATATGGTCTCACAAGGGGTCTGTCTCCTGGTAGCGCCTCCATGCTCTGGACACTACGCTGACAGACACAGCAAACCTTCTTGCCTCAGCTCGCATTGATGTGCCATCCTGGATAAGCTGCACTACCTGAGCCACTTGTGTGGGTTGTAGACTCCGTCTCATGCTACCACTAGAGTGAAAGCACCGCCAGCATTCAAAAGTGACCAAAACATCAGCCAGGAAGCATAGGAACTGAGAAGTAGTCTGTGGTCACCACCTGCAGAACCACTCCTTTATTAGGGGTGTCTTGCTAATTGCCTATAATTTCTACCTGTTGTCTATCCCATTTGCACAACAGCATGTAAAATCGATTGTCACTCAGTGTTGCTTCCTAAGTGGATAGTTTGATTTCACAGAAGTGTGATTGACTTGGAGTTACATTGTGTTGTTTAAGTGTTCCCTTAATTTTTTTGAGCAGTGTATATATATATATATATATATATATATATATATATATATATATACACACACACCATGCCATATACCTTTTTTGTGGTGGAACATATGTGGCCACCTAAACTTCCCAAAACCTTTATGCAAGTTGCAGTTTTATTATGTTTTTGTTTTGTGCAACTTTCTGCAGGAAGGGCCTTCAGATAATAACCTGGACACTGAAGGTCCTTAGGCACAGGAGACAGAATAGGATCTGGTAGTTAAGTGCATGGGTAAACCACCTACAAAAAACCTCACCAATCTATATCATAAAACTATAGGAGCCTTTAGGAAACTACAGTCATTAAAAAATACCCGTTTATTGAAGATGCATAATTGCCCTTAGATTAGAAAATAAATAAAGAGGAGAAAGATCAGCTAGATGGAAGAATTCTATACATGCACGTAGGCTAACTCCCTTAGAACAAGCATACTCAGCTCATGCTCTGCATGTACAGATATTCTTGTACAGAGGAATGGGGATTTGGGACCTCCCTACGGGAGATCAGTGGGGCCTCCTGAAATCGTAAAATTGTCACCTTTCCTATCACCTAAAGCCTATGCATATCACATGGTAATGAGAAACTGCAAAGGGACTCATACTAGAGCTTTTATAACTGGGCAGTGTAGGCGTTATTCTTGCACCATAAAGTGTTAACAGAATCAAAGATCCAGTCATTCACACATGCAACCTATAAACCGCGCTGCTGTAAATCATTTAAATATTATTGTTTCTTGGGGGAAATATGTAATAATTGAAATATGTTTTCCTTGAGGCATATACTAAATTAATACATATGGCAACAGGAACCCCGGGGAAACAGAGTATAATTAAATTGTATTTAAAAAGCAGCACATTTGAGATGCTGTTCTGCATTGTCAAAATATACAATGTTGTATCAAAGAGAGCCGAGTGTAACTAAAAATCTAATTTCATTCTTTCTGGTTTACAAAACATATACAATGTTATTTGCATCTCTGATCCACTCAGTAGACATGGCGGTTTAAATTGGTAGAAGAAATTGTTTTTTAAGGCTCTATGGAACATTATTTTAAATTTACCCAACACCTGTCCTTTTCACAGTTCGCATTTATCGTTCCAACAAGCAACGTTAATAGGTACAGGGAGTCGCTGACTTAGTTATTTGTTTGCCTGTTAAATAGCAGTTTCTTGACATTTTCTTGAAGTGGAACCAAGCTTTAATAATATTTAGTGCTCGGAGTGCACGTCTCGAGTAATAAGACTTCAAAATGGTATTATATTGGTTATTATGCCTCATTCACACGACCGTTGTTTGAGTCCGCATCCGATCCACATTTTTTGCTGCTCGGATGCAGACCCATTCACTTCAATAGGGCAGCAAAAGATGCGGACACATACGCTGCTCCTTTCCGTGGCCTGGAAAAAAAAAATAGAACATGTCCTATTCTTGTCCGTTTGGCGAACTAGAATAGGCATTTCTATCATGGGCGGCCTGTTCCATTCCGCAAATTGCGGAATGCACACGGGCAGCATCCGTGTTTTGTGGATCCACAATTTGCAAGGTTATGGGCATGTAGCCTTAAAGTGTGGGAGTGAGGCTTGTGTATCAGTGCTCACTGGTGCTAGGATTAGGACATGGCCATTGAAGTCAATGTTCCAATGCTTAACCACAGAACATCAAGACTTGTACCCAAACCACATTGGCAACACATCTGTTCCCATACCTAATGTTGGATTGGGGTTTCTGGGCCAACCAGGAGAAATGACACTCAGGGTCCTTTTGATAACTACATGGCTCATCTTGTATCATACATTATATGCTACAAACCGGATTCCAAAAAAGTTGGGACACTATACAAATCGTGAATAAAAACTGAATGCAATGATGTGGAGGTGCCAACTTCTAATATTTTATTCAGAATAGAACATAAATCACGGGACAAAAGATTAAACTGAGAAAATGTACCATTTTAAGGGAAAAATATGTTGAATCAGAATTTCATGGTGTCGACAAATCCCCAAAAAGTTGGGACAAGGCCATTTTCACCACTGTGTGGCATCTCCCCTTCTTCCTACAACACTGAACAGACGTCTGGGGACCGAGGAGACCAGTTTCTGAAGTTTAGAAATAGGAATGCTCTCATATTCTTGTCTAATACAGGCCTCTAACTGTTCAATCGTCTTGGGCCTTCTTTGTTGCACCTTCCTCTTTATGATGCGCCAAATGTTCTCTATAGGTGAAAGATCTGGACTGCAGACTGGCCATTTCAGTACCCGGATCCTTCTCCTACGCAGCCATGATGTTGTGATTGATGCAGAATGTGGTCTGGCATTATCTTATTGAAAAATGCAGGGTCTTCCCTGAAAGAGATGACGTCTGGATGGGAGCAGATGTTGTTCTAGAACCTGAATATATTTTTCTGCATTGATGGTGCCTTTCCAGACATGCAAGCTGCCCATGCCACACGCACTCATGCAACCCCATACCATCAGAGATGCAGGCTTCTGAACTGAGCGTTGATAACAACTTGGGTTGTCCTTGTCCTCTTTGGTCCGGATGACATGGCGTCCCAGATTTCCAAAAAGAACTTCGAATCGTGACTCGTCTGACCACAGAACAGTCTTCCATTTTGCCACACTCCATTTTAAATGATCCCTGGCCCAGTGAAAATGCCTGAGCTTGTGGATCTTGCTTAGAAATGGCTTCTTCTTTGCACTGTAGAGTTTCAGCTGGCAACGGCGGATGGCACGGTGGATTGTGTTCACTGACAATGGTTTCTGGAAGTATTCCTGAGCCCATTCTGTGATTTCCTTTACAGTAGCATTCCTGTTTGTGGTACAGTGTCGTTTAAGGGCCCTGAGATCACGGGCATCCAGTATGGTTTTACGGCCTTGACCCTTACGCACAGAGATTGTTCCAGATTCTCTGAATCTTCGGATGATGTTATGCACAGTTGATGATGATAGATGCAAAGTCTTTGCAATTTTTCACTGGGTAACACCTTTCTGATATTGCTCCACTATCTTTCTGCGCAACATTGTGGGAATTGGTGATCCTCTACCCATCTTGGCTTCTGAGAGACACTGCCACTCTGAGAAGCTCTTTTTATACCCAATCATGTTGCCAATTGACCTAATTAGTGTTAATTGGTCTTCCAGCTCTTCGTTATGCTCAAATTTACTTTTTCCAGCCTCTTATTGCTACCTGTCCCAACTTTTTGGGGATTTGTTGACACCGTGAAAATTGGAATCAACGTATTTTTCCTTTAAAATGATACATTTACTCGGATTAAACGTTTGATCTGTCATCTACGTTCTATTACAAATAAAATATTGACATTTGCCATCTCCACATCATTGCATTCAGTTTTTATTCACAATTTGTTTAGTGTCCCAACTTTTTTGGAATCCGGTTTGTATGTAATTTTATGAGTTTTGTCAACTGTCTCATTGTAAGTCTAATGATAACATTGTATATTACTAGGAAGTAATCTCCTATTGTGCCATGTATGTATGTATGTCTACTAAAGGAATCTGCACTGTCGCATTTACAATCACAAAATTTGGCGCACAGGTACATCAGGTGTCCGGGAAGGTTTTAGACTGGGTCTCTCTCTAGGACATACCGTTCCTGAGATATTCCCAAAAAATGAATTAGCCAATAGAAGCTTGGTCACATGACCCCTATCAACAAATAGAAGCTTGCAGGCCGTTAGTCTCCACATACACATTACTCCAGGTTTCCATAACAACCCAGCCATTTTTCTTCACTGCTGTAGTTGAGCTTTAAAGGAAATCTGTCAGCAGGATAATCGCTATTGAAGTAAAGCCTTATTTCCAGATGTGCCTTTGTTCCAGCAATAGATGTTTTTATCCTCTGAAAATCCAGTTTATTTGGTATGCAAATGAGCCATAAAGGTGCCCAAAGGGGCTTCACTCTTGCAGGAAGGAGCCCTGCCACAATGTGTCCACCCTCAAAAGACGAACTTAAAACCCCTCCCTCAGGTCCTGCTAAGCCACGCCCCTGGTCTGGTTAGGTAAAAATCAAATTCTGCCAGCTGCAGGGGTGGGAGGGAGGGTGACTTTCTCCCTGCAGTCCACACTCAGATAGCACAGTGCTGCTGTCTTAGAGTGAACTGTTCAAAAGGACACCCTCCTAATCTGGTTAGGCCACACCCCCTTCCACTCCTCAGCCGACAGGGATTGAAAAAATGAAGTTAAAAATCAACTTCTAGGTCCCGCTAAGCCACGACCCGATCTGGTTAGGTCACGCCCCCTCCCACACCTCAAATCTACTTCTGTCATCTGCAGGGGTGGGAGTGAGGGTGACTTTCTTCCTGCAGCTCACACTCAGACAGCACAGTGTTGCTGTCTTAGAGTGAGCTGTTCAAAAGAACGTCCTTGTGTCCATCCAGGCCCTGTGCCAGACGGAGGACAGGGAGTCTGAAAGCCGGACTGTGGTCACCCTCTGGTCACCCTAGGGGCAGACTGCTGTGGAGGTCACAGTTAAGAGGATGGTCCGCTATGGAGGTCGCAAGAACTTGAGATCATTCTCCCAGGGAAAATGCAAGTCTCCGCCTAGTATAACCGAGTTGCCTCATTATTATATAAGGCGCCAAAATATACGGGGCCAACAGCGGACGAACGGGGGGTTCTTTAGAGAAATAAAAAGTGTCATGGCATCAGTAGGTAGGATAATAATTAGACTAGAGCAAGCTTGATGAAAGGTCCTCTTTAAGCTGTGGGCACTTAGAAGCCATCACAGCCATGCCTAATAGCATGGCTGTGATTGGCTGGTGCATCATGTGACCCAGCTTCTATAAAAGCTGGATCACATGTAGCACCGCCCATCAGCTCTGAGTATTGCAGGGACAGGATGCAGGCGGCTGAACTGAGGGACAGAGTTAGGAATCTGGCTATTTGTTTTGTGGGTGCAATACACCAGCTTTGCACCCCTGACACAGAAATATAATACTAAATCTGGCTGTTAATTCTGTGGGTGAACCATAGCGATCTTTTGTGGGTGCAATGTACCATCTTTGCACCCCTGACCCAGAAATATGATAATTAATCGGGTTGTTAATTCTGCGGGTGACCTATAGCCAATTTTTTTTTTTGTGCAATCTACCATCTTTGTACCCCT
The DNA here is from genome assembly GCF_905171765.1 of Bufo bufo. NCBI lineage: Eukaryota > Metazoa > Chordata > Amphibia > Anura > Bufonidae > Bufo > Bufo bufo. The sequence continues at coordinate 49,550,088 of NC_053393.1, read as the reverse complement.
GACACAAAAATATAATAGTTAATCTGTCTGTTAGATTGGTGGGTGACATATTCCCATTCTTGTTGTGAGGTACACCAGCACTGCATACGTGACAGGGAAATAAATACAGTAAATTTGTCTGTTAGTTCGGTGGGTGGCATAAACCCATTTTTTGTATGAGGTACACCTGCATTGCATACATGACAGGGAAATTAATATAGTTAATCCGTCTGTTAGTTCGGTGGGTGACCTCAAAGAATGAAGAAAGCATCAAATAAGGGACGTAGCCCCGGTCGTGGGGCTGCTGGTGTTGGTGGAGCTCCTGTTGCAGGGAGAGGACGTGGTCGATCTGTGCCAGCTAGACGCCCAAATGATACATCTTTCTCAGGTGCATGTCAGACGACAAAAACTTCAGCATTATTTTGTAGGCCCGAATACCGGTGTACGAATGGTGAGGCCAGAACAAGTAGAGGTGGTAGTAGATTGGGTGGCTGACAGTGCCTCCAGTTCCTTCACATTGTCTCCCACCCGGTCCCCTGCTGAAAGCACAGAGTTGGCACCTGCAGCCCATGGGCATCTGTCTTTCACCTCATCCCTTTGCAAAGCAGTCTGAGCCCCAAGTCATGCAGCAGTCTCTTATGCTTTTTGATGACTCTGTTAGCAGGGTTTCCCAGGGCCATCCACCTAGCCCTGCCCCAGAAGTGGAAGAGAGTGAGTGCACCGATGCCAACCACTTATGTTTCAGGATGTGGACATGGGAGGACCACCGCAGTACGTTTCTGATGATGACTAAGCACAGGTGGCAACTACTGCGGCTTTCTGCAGTGTGCAGACCGGCAAGGAGGGCAGGGGTGAAGAGTGGGTGGAAGATGATGTGGAGGATGATGAGGTCCTAGACCCCACATGGAATCAAGGTCATGCGAGTAACGTGTACAGATCGGAGGAAGAGGTGTTGGTCACACAGCGCCAGCGGCAAAGCAAAAAAGGGAGCAGGGTGCAAAAGCAGAGTGGCCGTCCCCTAGCCAGTACGCCTGCTACTGCCCACCGCACCCAGGGACTGAGCACACCAAAACCAGATCCAAGGAGTTCCTTGGTGTGGCAGTTCTTCAGACAATGTGCTGATGACAAGACGCAAGTGGTTTGCACGCTGTACAATCAGAGCCTGAAGCGAGGCATAAATGTTCTAAACCTGAGCACAACCTGCATGACCAGGCATCTAAATGCAAAGCACGAGCTGCAGTGGAGTAAACACCTCAAAAACCACAAAAGATCTCAGGCTCCTCCTGCTCCCTCTTCTGCTGCAGTCTTGGTCTCTTCCTTCCCCTCTGGAGTGACAGTGGCACCTGCCACCCTGCAAACAGAGGATCTGCCAGCAACGCCACCACGTCCGTCACCATCACCACTCATCTCCACAATGTCCCATGGAAGCGTTCAGCTGTCCATCTCCCAAACACTGGAGAGAAAGAGGAAGTACCCCCTACCCAGCCGCGATCCCTGGCCCTGAATGCCAGCATTTCAAAATTCTTGGCCTTTGAAATGCTGTCATTTTGTCTGGTGGAGACGGAGACTTTTAAAAACCTTATGGCGGTTGCAGTCCCACAGTACGTGGTTCCCAGCCACCACTACTCTTCAAGGCGAACCATCCCTGCCCTGCACAACCAAGTGGCGGACAAAATTAGGTGTGCACTGCTCAACGCCATCTGTGGCAAGGTCCACATAACCACCGATACGTGGAGCAGTAAGCACTGGCAGGGACATTATATCTTCCTACCTTCACACTGGGTAAATGCAGTGGCGGCTGGGCCTGAGGCGGATAGCAGTTTGGCGCATGTCCTTCCGCCACCGAGGATTGCAGGACTTTTCTCTTTGCCTCCTGTTGCCTCCTCCTCCTACTCAACTTCCTCCTCTACCACCTCCTCATCTGGTCAGCGTAACACCTTCACCACCAACTTCAGCATAGCCAGGGAGAAACGACAGCAAGCAGTTTTGAAACTCATCTGTTTGGGGGAAAAATCCCACACCATGCAGGAGCTGTGGACAGGCATGGAACAACAGACCGATGAGTGGTTGGTGCCACTGAGCCTCAAGCCCGGCCTGGTGGTGTGCGATAACTGGTGAAATCTCGTAGCAGCTCTGGGCCTAGCCGGTTTGACGCTCATCCATTGCCTGGCGCATGTGCTGAATTTGGTGGTGCAGAGGTTCCTGAAAAATTACCCCGATGTGTCAGAGCTGCTGCAGGCCATCTCTGCGCACTTTTGGCGTTCTTACCCTGCTTCTGCTCGTCTGTCTGCACTGCAGCGTAACTTCGGCCTTCCAGCTCACCGCCTCATATGCGACGTACCCACAAGGTGGAACTCCACCTTGCACATGCTGGAGAGACTGTGCAAGCTGCAGCAGGCGATAGTGGAGTTTCAGCTGCAGCACAGCACAAGTAAATCGCTCTGTGGAACAGCACCACTTCACCACCAATGAGTGTGCCTCCATGCGGGACGTGTGTGCCATGTTGCGCTGTTTCAAGTACTCCACCAACATGGCCAGTGCCGATGACGCCGTCCTCAGCGTTACTATCCCACTACTATGTCTCCTTGAAAAAACACTTCGGGCGATTATGGAAGAGGATGTGGCACAGGAGGAAGAGGAGGAGGAAGAGGGATCATTTCCATGGTTATCAGACCAGTCATTCACAAGTGGCTTGGAGGGTGGGTTCCTGCACCAACAGAGGCCAGGTGCACAACTGTCCAGCCAGGGCACAGTTCTGGAAGATGTAGAGGAGTAGGATGATGAGGAGGAACCATGTTCACAGCAGGGTGGCACCCAAAGCAGCTCATGACTGGAGCGTGGCTGGGGGGATACAGAGGACACAGACGATACACCTCCCAAAGAGGACAGCTTGTTGTTGCCTCTGGGCAGCCTGGCACACATGAGCGATTACATGCTGCAGTGGCTGCGCAATGACCGCCGAGTTGCCCACATTCTAACCAGTGCTGATTACTGGGTGGCCACCCTGCTGGATTCCCACTACAAGGACAACGTGCCATCCTAATTCCGTCATTGGAGCGTGATAGGAAGATGCGCAAGTACAAGCGCACGCTGGTAGACGTGCTGCTGATGGCATTTCCACCTGACATCGGGGGCTCAGTGGAAGCACAAGACGAAGGCAGAGGAGGAGGAAGAAGTCGCCAACGCAGCTGGGTTACCGCCAGCACCTCAGAAGGCAGGGTTAGCATGGTCGAAATGTGGAAAAGCTTTGTCAGCACGCCACAACAACCAGCACCACCAGCTGATATGGAACATCGTAGCAGGAGGCAGCATTTCAGCAACATGGTGGAACAGTATGTGTGCACACACCTACACGTACTGACTGATGGGTCTGCCCCATTCAACTTCTGGGTCTCCAAATTGGGCACATGGCCTGAGCTTGCCCTTTACGCCTTGGAGGTGCTGGCCTGCCCTACGGCCAGTGTATTGTCCAAACGTGTGTTTAGCACGGCAACGTGGACCAGGTCACGTTCATTAAAATTAACCAGGCATGGATCCCACAGGACTTGTCCGTACCTTGTGCTGAGTAGACAAGTATACCGGCCGCACCCAGCCATTGTTATACTCCAGCGCACTTTCTCTTTGCATTCTCTTTTCTATTTCCTAATGTTTTGGGGTCTTCCCAAAATTTATAAAAAATAAATGAAATTAATTTAAAAAAATTTTTTTTAGAAAAAGAAACAACAAAAACAGTGTTGCTACCTCCTCCTCCTCCACCGCCGCTTCCACCTACACCCCCACGTCCACCGCCTACTCAACCTCCTACTCCACTTTGACCTCCGCCTCCTAGTTCAAGATTATTTTTTTTTTTTTTTCCTATTCTATGTTATTTTAATTTCCCTATCCACATTTGTTTGCATGGCAATTGTCCTGCTCTTACCCCATTTTGCTTCCTTTTGCAAGTGGAAGGGAAAGTGAGCTTTTTTAAAGGGGTTCTCTGGGCTTTCTTATATTGACGACCTCTCCTCAGGATAGGTCATCAATATCAGATCGGCGGGGGTCTGACACCTGGCACCCCCGCCGATCAGCTTTTTGAGGAGACGGCGCATGCTGTGTGCACGTGCCATCTCCCTTCTCTCTTCCTGTCCACTGCTGCTGTCCCATAGACATACAGCGGAGAGCAGGAAGAGAGAAGGGAGATGGCATGTGCGCACAGCAGGTGCCGTCTCCTCAAAAAGCTGACTCCCTCCGATCTGATATTGATGACCTATCCTATCCCATCAATATGAAAAAGCCCAGAGAACCTCTTTAACCGCCTCCGGACCGCCTAACGCAGGATCGCGTTCCGGAGGCGGCAGCCCTGCGCACAGTCATGCATATATGCGTCATCTCGCGAGACGCGAGATTTCGCTCAAAGCCGGCCCGCGCATGCGCATCGCGGGCCGGCAAAAGTTAAGGGACAAGTTCGTCATCAGCCTGCCAGCCAATGATCGTGGCTGGCAGGCTGGCGATTTTCAAAAAAACGAATGAAAAGCCAGATAACACATCATATTAGTAAATATGATGTGTTAAATGGCTTGTCTGCTTCTCTGCTGGTCCTTTTGGTCCGTTGGTTCCAGCAGAGGAGCAGACATCACAGTGAGTAGCACCAAACACTTCACCTTAGCCCCAGATCACCCCCATCACCCGAATTAACCCCTTGATCACCCCTTGATCGCCCCTGTCAATCACCTAGTGAAAGGAAAAAAGTGATCAGTGTAGTATCTGTAAGTGATCAAAACTGATCAGTCAGATCTATAATTGTATTAGTGTCACCTTAGCTCGCCCTCCACCCAAAATGCAGTGTTTGCCCGATCAGGCCTGATCGGTCGCCCACACGTGCGTTTACCCACACCCGCCATATATATTTTTTTGATCACTGCACAATCACTTTCCAAGCGCTGCGGCGATAAAAAAATCAGTTTTGATATTTTTTATCAACCGCAGCGGCCTCCGGTACTTCGCTAGCCTCCCCTTTGTAAGACAGGCTTGCTTTTTTTCTTGGGTAGTCTCAGAGAATACCCCTAAATTTAGTAGTCCAAATGTCAAACAGGGGGTATTCTTCTGGAGAGGCCTACAGGATTCTGATCCAGTCGAATGAGGAATGGGAACCCTCATCTGACGAATCTAGCGGGTCAGAATATGAACCTGTAGAAAGCAGTGGCAGTCTGACCCAAAGTTCGGACGAGGAGGTGGAGGATCCGCTTCAAGAGCAGCAGAGTGGGGCTGGCGCTGTCGGATCACGTGGTGAGGCATACACCAGCAGCGCAGCCCTCCCTGGACCTAGTACCAGCACTGCCGTACAACATGGTGAAGTGGCGAGCACCAGAAGGGCAGTTGAAGCTGGTACGGTGGTACGTGCAGTAGTTACCCCGTCGCAGCCACCGCACAGACAGGCCCGTAGATCCCCTAGAGTCCCTGAGGTGCTGGCAAATCCTGATTGGCAGTCACCAACTTCAGCCGCACCATTAGTTCCCCCTTTCACCGCCCAGTCTGGAGTTCGGGTTGAGACAGCTCAGATCGGTTCGGCCCTGGGATTTTTTGAGCTGTTCTTGACTGCGGAGCTCTTGGACTTAGTCGTGGCAGAAACAAATCGGTATGCCACTCAATTTATATCCGCCAACCCGGGAAGCTTTTATGCCCAGCCTTTCCGGTGGAAACCAGTCCAAGTTTCCGAAATTAAAATTTTTCTGGGCCTTCTCCTCAACATGGGTCTAACCAAAAAGCATGAATTGCGGTCATATTGGTCCACGAACCCGATTCATCACATGCCCATGTTCTCGGTTGCTATGTCCAGGGCACGATTTGAGGCCATCCTGCGTTTCCTGCACTTTAGCGACAACACCACCTCCCGTCCCAGAGGCCACCCAGCTTTTGACCGGCTCCACAAAATTCGGCCCCTCATAGACCACTTCAACCAGAAATTTGCAGATTTGTATACCCCAGAGCAAAATATCTGTGTAGACGAGTCCCTAATACATTTTACCGGGCGCCTTGGCTTCAAACAATACATCCCAAGCAAGCGCGCCTGGTATGGGGTCAAATTGTATAAGCTCTGTGAAAGGGCCACAGGCTATACCCACAAATTTCGAATCTATGAGGGAAAAGATCAGACCCTGGAGCCGGTCGGTTGCCCTGACTACCTGGGGAGCAGTGGGAAGACCGTCTGGGACTTGGTGTCACCCTTATTTGGCAAGGGGTACCATCTTTATGTGTACAATTTCTACACAAGTGTGGCCCTCTTCAGGCATTTGTTCCTAGAACAGATTGGCTGCTGTGGCACCGCGCGAACTAGTCACGTGGGCTTCCCCCAATGGCTCGTTACCACCCATCTTGCAAGGGGGGAGAGGGCTGCCTTGTGTAACGAAGAACTGCTCGCGGTGAAATGGAGAGACAAGCGTGACGTTTACATGCTCTCCTCCATTCACGCAGACACGACAATACAAATTGAGCGAGCAACCCGTGTCATTGAAAAGCCCCTCTGTGCCCACGACTATAATTTGCTCATGGGAGGGGTGGACTTCAATGACCAGATGTTGTCTCCGTATTTAGTTTCCCGACGCACCAGACGCTGGTATAAGAAGGTGTCTGTATATTTGATTCAATTGGCGATGTACAATAGTTTTGTTCTCTACAGTAAGGCTGGGAGAACACGATCCTTCCTCAAATTTCAGGAAGAGATCATCGAGAACCTCCTGTATCTAGAAGGTTCCATGGCCCCATCCACCAGTGTAGTTAGCCGTCTACACGAGCGACATTTCCCCAGTGTCGTTCCTGGTACCTCAACCCAACCGTCACCCCGAAAAAGATGTTGTGTCTGTAGCAGGAGTGGAATAAGGCGTGACACCCGCTATTTCTGTCCTGACTGTCCTGACTGTCCTGACCACCCTGCCCTATGCTTTGGAGAGTGTTTCCGGAAGTACCACACACAGGTACACTTAGCATGGGAATTGCATCTCACAGGACAGGCACACAGGGCTATTAGGGCCCTTTTACTCACAGCTGCTGCAAACCTCTCCTTTCACCTGGGATAAAGTGCATAATGTACTTTGCCACATCTTTGGGCGATTTGCGCTTTGCACATTGTCCCATGGGGAAGGAGAGGTTTGTCCTATAAAAGGTAAAAAAAATAAAATAAATAAATAAATAAAAAACATGTGTAAGCAAAAAAGTTAACTTCAGTTCAAAAAGTTAAAAAAAAGTTTATATGTTCTGTTCAAAAGTTATTATAAAGTTAATAAAATTTATTGCGTTGCGGCCTGGTTATTTCTTTTTTTTTTTTTTTTACCTTCCAGGTGGACCAACCGATCGACTAGCTGCAGCACTGATGTGCATTCGTATGCCCTGGCAAACCAGATTTCTCCATTCACATCAATCGATGTGGATAAATAAATCATTGCCAGGATTTTTTGTTTTTTTTTTATATACAAAGTGTTTGCCAAAGCATAGGAACACCGCCACCTCCTCAGCTCATATGCCTCGGCAAACGTATCTTTTACTGCAAAGGAGAAATCTCGTCTTGCAGGGCCGGATACACTGACTTGTGTGTAATCTGACAGCAGCGCAATGCTTCTGTCAGATTACACACAAGTCGGTGTATGCGGCGCTGCAAGACGAGATTTCTCCTCTGCAGTAAAAGATACGTTTGCCGAGGCATATGAGCTGAGGAGGCGGCGGTGTTCATATACTTTGGCAAACACTTTGTATATATATAAAAAAAAATTAAAATCCCGGCAATGATTTATTCATCCACATCGATTGATGTGAATGGATAAATCTGGTTTGCCAGGGCATACGGGCTAAGTGGGTATGGATGGTGGGCGGAGCTTCTATGTCCTGGCAGACGCCTTTCCCCTCCTTTTTTTTTTTTGCCAGAGATTTTTTCATCCACATTGATCGATGCGAATGAAGAAATCTGTGCCGTTCATTTTTTTCTTTCAGCCCAGAGGCTGAACGGAAAAAAAAAATCTCATTACCCGTATGCTCAATATAAGGAGAATAGCAGAAACTCCTAATGCTGGCCATACATGTAATGATTGCGGAGACCCTCAAATGCCAGGGCAGTACAAACACCCCACAAATAACACCATTTTGGAAAGAAGACACCCCAAGGTATTCGCTGAGGGGCATATTGAGTCCATGAAAGATTGAAATTTTTGCCTCAAGTTAGCGGAAAGGGAGACTTTGTGAGAAAAAAAAACAAAAAATCTATTTCCGCTAACTTGTGGCAAATTTTTTTTTTTCTATGAACTCACCATGCCCATCATTAAATACCTTGGGGTGTCTTCTTTCCAAAATTGGGTCACATGTGGGGTATTTATACTGCCCTGGCTTTTTAGGGGCCCTAAAGCGTGAGAAGAAGTCTGGGATCCAAATGTCTAAAAATGCCTAAAAACTCCTAAAAGGAATTTGGGCACCTTTGCGCATCTAGGCTGCAAAAAAGTGTCACACATGTGGTATCGCCGTACTCAGGAGGAGTTAGGGAATGTGGCTGGTGAAATCCGAAAGGTGCTCTTTGGAATGTGGGTCCCTTTGCCCACCTAGGCTGCAAAAAAGTGTCTCACATGTGGTATCTCCGTACTCAGGAGAAGTTGGGCAATGTGTTTTGGGGTGTCATTTTACATATACCCATGCTGGGTGAGAGAAATATCTTGGCAAAAGACAACTTTTCCCATTTTTTTTATACCAAGTTGGCATTTGACCAAGATATTTCTCTCACCCAGCATGGGTATATGTAAAATGACACCCCGAAACACATTGCCCAACTTCTCCTGAGTACGGAGATACCACATGTGAGACACTTTTTTGCAGCCTAGGTGGGCAAAGGGGCCCACATTCCAAAGAGCACCTTTTGGATTTCACCGGCCATTTTTTACAGATTTTGATTTCAAACTCCTTACCACACATTTGGGCCCCTAGAATCCCAGGGCAGTATAACTACCCCACAAGTGACCCCATTTTGGAAAGAAGACACCCCAAGGCATTCGCTGATGGGCATAGTGAGTTCATGGAAGTTTTTATTTTTTGTCACAAGTTAGTGGAATATGAGACTTTGTAAGAAAAAAAAAAAATCATAATTTTCCGCTAACTTGTGACAAAAAATAATAAATTCTAGGAACTCGCCATGCCCCTCACGGAATACCTTGGGGTGTCTTCTTTCCAAAATGGGGTCACTTGTGGAGTAGTTATACTGCCCTGGAATTCTAGGGGCCCAAATGTGTGGTAAGTAGTTTGAAATCAAAATGTGTAAAAAATGGCCGGTGAAATCCGAAAGGTGCTCTTTGGAATGTGGGCCCCTTTGCCCACCTAGGCTGCAAAAAAGTGTCACACATGTGGTATCTCCGTACTCAGGAGAAGTTGGGCAATGTGTTTTGGGGTGTCATTTTACATATACCCATGCTGGGTGAGAGAAATATCTTGGCAAAAGACAACTTTTCCCATTTTTTTATACAAAGTTGGCATTTGACCAAGATATTTATCTCACCCAGCATGGGTATATGTAAAATGACACCCCAAAACACATTGTGACACTTTTTTGCAGCCTAGGTGGGCAAAGGGGCCCACATTCCAAAGAGCACCTTTCGGATTTCACCGGCCATTTTTTACAGATTTTGATTTAAAACTACTTACCACACATTTGGGCCCCTAGAATGCCAGGGCAGTATAACTACCCCACAAGTGACCCCATTTTGGAAAGAAGACACCCCAAGGTATTCGCTGATGGGCATAGTGAGTTCATAGAAGTTTTTATTTTTTGTCACAAGTTAGTGGAATATGAGACTTTGTAAGAAAAAAAAAAAAATCATAATTTTCCACTAACTTGTGACAAAAAATAAAAAGTTCTATGAACTCACTATGCCCATCAGCGAATACCTTAGGGTGTCTACTTTCCGAAATGGGGTCATTTGTGGGGTGTTTGTACTGTCTGGCCATTGTAGAACCTCAGGAAACATGACAGGTGCTCAGAAAGTCAGAGCTGCTTCAAAAAGCGGAAATTCACATTTTTGTACCATAGTTTGTAAACGCTATAACTTTTACCCAAACCATTTTTTTTTTACCCAAACATTTTTTTTAATCAAAGACATGTAGAACAATAAATTTAGAGAAAAATTTATATATAGATGTCGTGAAAAAGTGAAAAATGTCATTTTTTTGCAAAAAAATCGTTAAATTTCGATTAATAACAAAAAAAGTAAAATTGTCAGCAGCAATGAAATACCACCAAATGAAAGCTCTATTAGTGAGAAGAAAAGGAGGTAAAATTCATTTGGGTGGTAAGTTGCATGACCGAGCAAAAAACGGTGAAATTACTGTAGGTCAGAAGTGTAAAAAGTGGCCTCGTCATTAAGGGTGTTTAAGTTATGGGGGCTGAGGTGGTTAATTATTTTCACTCCAGACCCATCAACTGACTTGTTGCAGTGTTTCTGCAGTACAGAGGTGGTGTACACAAAAGTGTAATGGTCCATTCACGTGGTTTTTGAGCCGATTCTGCACCAAAAATGCCTCTAAAAGGCTCCTATTCATTTCAATGGGAGGCAGACTAAACCCCAGCATAGTGTGGGGTTTCGCTCTAGTAGACAGGAATAGCGGACGCAGTATAGAGGCAACAATAAGTTTTTTGGATCAAACAGTTCAGTGTTTTATCCACACTTTAGGCAAGTGACAAAACAAGCAGTCATAATCAAACAAAAAGTCACCTTGGGGTGTTGGTGGTAATTCACACCATGCCGCAATTCTGCCTCAAAGACTCCTTGCTGATAGCAGCACTAACCTGTTTTCACACCAAACAGGTAGCAAGCAAGCATTGCACAATGGAAAAAAAGACTAAAGGGAAGCTTACCTTTGAATTTAATAGGAGGCTGTTTTGAGTCATATTTTGGAGATGAATTTGAGGCAGAAATGCTCAAAAAAGGCCAAAAAACACAGTGTGAACTAGCCCTTAGACTTAAAGATGCATAAAATGTATTAAACAGTATGCAACATTTGATACATTTGGCCCAATATGACTTCCCAGCCCCGTTATATCTTCAATTTAAGAATAATCTTTTAGCTTATTTACCAATTAATAAAATCTTCAAACCTCCTTTCTGTCAGACGTGTTTTATTTAAGCAGTTTTATGTGTGTTATAGGTATGCCCGCTAGGTCATGAATGTGCTATTGTCTCCGCTCCTCATTTGCATAGGTGATTTGCATATCACATGTATGTGCATACTGTGAAACCAATCACACAAAACAAGCTGCCTTGGCAAAGACAGCTGCATGGTCTGGACAGGCGATGAGGATTAAATGATGAATAACATGAGCAGAGGGAACAGTCAATTGTGAAGAAAAATATAATTATTGAAAATGTTTCCCGGATCTAGGAAGAATCAACACGAGAAGATTTATCTGTACAGGGTCTAAATACCACGCATAAAACTGACACATAACTGCTCATATCAGTTCTGTATATTCAAGGGAAATTCTAGATATACTGTAGAATGCTTTATTAATGTGTGGACAAGATATATATCCACTGAGAAATATGTTGATCAACTGTAAATTATATGAAATATAAAAAAAAAAATCCAGATACATACTGTATGCACATATATGGGTATATTAGTATATATTTATATTGTACTCAAGTAAATCAAGTTCCCCCATCGATCTGTACTCACTACCCTATAATGAGAAAGTGAAAACCTAAACAAAAAAATATAAAAATACATTTTGCATGGACATAAGTATTCAGATTCAGACCCTTTGCTATGACACTTGATGTTTAGCTCTGGGGGGCCTCCCATTTCACTTGATCATATTTGAGATGTTTCTCCACCTTGATTGGAGTCCACCGGTGGTAAATTCAGTTGATTGGACATGATTTGGAAAGACACAGGCCTGTCTATATAACGTCTCACGGGTGCCATTGCCTATCAGAGCAAAAACCAAAGCCATGAGGAGAAAAGAACTGTCTGTAGAGCTCATGGATAGAACTGTGTGTAGGCACAGATTTAGAGAAGGGTAGAAAAATTTCTACTGCACTTAAAGTTACCAAGAGCATAATGGTCTTTATAGTTCTTAAAAGAAAGAGGTTTGAAACAACCAGGACTCTTCCGAGAGCTGGTTACCCACCAAACTAAGTTTTCTGGGGAGAATGACCTTAATAAGAAAGTTGCGCAAAACCTAGTGGTCACCCTGGTTGAGTGCCAAAGATCCTGCATACAGATGGAAGGTCAACCATCACTGCAGCACTCCACCAATTTGAACTTTATGACACATGAAAGCCGCTTGGAGTTTGCTAAAATGCACCTAAAGGACTCTCAGAATGTGAGAAACAAGGTTCTCTGGTCTGATGAAACCAAGATTGAACTTTTTGACCTCAATTCTAAGGATCATGTCTGGAGAAAACCAGGCACTTCTCGTCACCTTTCCAATTTCATCACTACAGTGAAGCATGGTGATGGTATCATGCTGTGGGAGTATTTTTCAGTGGCAGGGACAGGTAGACTCGTCAGGGTTGAGGGAAGGCTGAATTGAGCAAAGTAAAGAAATAAGTAAAGAGAGACTCACCTTCCAACAAGTCAATGATCCTAAGCACACAGCCAAGACAACACAGGAGGGGCTTAGGGACAACTCTGTGAATGTCCTTGAGTGGCCTAGCCAGATCCCTGAGTTGAACCCAACCAAACATTTTTGTAGAGACCTGAAAATGGCTGTTCCCTAACGGTCCCCATCCAACCTGACAGAGCTCGAGAGGATCTGCTGAAAAGAAGGGCAGAAATCCCCAAATCCAGGTGTGCAAATCTTGTGACACCATCCCAAAGAAGACTGGAGGTTGTAATCACTGCCAAAGGAGCCTCAAATAAGTCCTGAGTAAAGTGTCTCAATACTTATGTCAATAAAATATAAAAAAAAAAATCTTTTCAATAGATTAGCAAAGATTTCTAATATTCTGTTTTTACTTTGTCATTATTGGTTACTGAATGGAGAATGATGGGGAAAACTTTAATTTTTTATTTTCTCTCAAAGCCACCACATAACAAAATGTGAAAAAAAGCAAAAAGGGTCTGATGACTTTCCGAATGCATTATATATATATGTATATCTTTGAATTCTATGGCAGGACATAATACAAAACAATGTGGTCCTTTCGAAGGTCTTAAAATTAGGTAAAAGCAACTTCGGTGAAGTACAGCACATCAGATTCCACCCTGCCATTATACCTTTAAAAAAACAGGTCGAAATGAAAAATCCATGTCTAAAAAAAACAGAGAATGAAAAATAGGCAAAAATGAAGCAATAGCTTTTTTCAGCTAGTCTGTTGTAGATTTTTAGGCCGAGCTTTAGCTGTTGGATAGACAACCTAATATTTGATTCTAAAATATTTTGGTATACAGAGGATTTTAAGGTCGACTCAAGCTCAGATCATCACCACTCCACCTCCTTGCTTGACAGTTGATATGAGATGTTTCTGCTGATATTCTAGGTTTGGTTTCACCAAATGTGGCTCTGTGCATTATGGTCAGACATCTCCACTTTGGTCTCGTCTGTCCAAGATACATTGTTCCAGACGTCTTGTGGTTTGTTCAGATGAAACTTGCGAAATAAACCCATCTTCCCATTTTCTTTTTAGAAAGCAGAGGCTTTCTCCTGGCGACCTGTCCAATAGTGATGAGCGCATTGTGAATTTTTCGAATAATATTAGCAATAAATTCACGATTTCTAGAATTAGTTGTCTCCAGCAACTTCACATTTTATCAGGTCTGAGTAGATATTACTGATTGGTGCACTAAGTATTGTTGTGACATCACAGCACTATGTCTGTAGCATGTATGTATGGACAGCAGAGAAACAGTAATCCCTATCACACTACCTAACACCCTGCACTGGAACCTATCAGCTACACTATATCAGGATCTAAGCTACACTGACTATCTCCCACTAACTATCTGTATTATATATATGAGCTAACGAACTATCTAATGTAATCAGATAAGGAATAGGATCCAGATGAAAGCACAGAGCACAGCAATGACACTGCTCTCTCTCTCTCAGAACTAGAAAAAAACTGCATGAAATGGCTGCTGGGGAGGTTCTTATATAGTAAGGGGGTAGGCAACTTTCTATTGGTTGCTAGGGATGTTAAGCTCTGACAAAGATATTGCAGCCTTCTCATTGGCCCACAAGCAAGAAGGGAGGTTACTGATGAAAAAAAAAATCTAGAATATTAGCGATTACGAATATATAGCACTATATTCTAAATCTTCGCAAATTCTCGAAGTGCCGATATTAGCGATAAAAATTTGCGATTAGAATATTCGCGATGAACACTATTGTCCAAACAAACCATACTTGTTCAGTCTTTTCAAATGTATAGATACATAGATCAGATTGAATAACAAATCATAACTCCATCGACAGTTACTTTTAAATAATCATCAATTTTATTGGTACTCAGAGTTATAACCATTGCTGGCCTCACAGACATTAAGAACATTTAAAATCAACCATCAGACTTCGGGTGTATGGCAGTTACCATTCATATACATAAAGTGCTAGTGCAACCGTATACATGGAAAGATATAATCAGTGCATATACAGAGTGTTGTCCTGTCCACAATATATGGTCACAGAGCCAGAAATGCCGACCCTGGATCCTACGGACACTATCAAACACACTACTTTGCTAGGTTATCGTACAATCAGCAAAAAGCTATGCATACTGACCCAGGTATCTGTCACACCGTCAGACTGTGCCCCGACGCGCGTTTCGCCGTCTGCTTTTTCAAGGGGTCCAATGATCTATGTATCTATGATTGGTTGCGCTAATGGTGATACTGGATCGCTAATATAATAAGTTTAAGGGAAACAAGTGTTGGCTGTTTTTTCAAAATTATACTTCCATGGACTTGAATATTAAACCTGCTAACGGTGGTCTGCGGATTCTTAGGCTAGTTTCACACTAGCGTTAGATCCAGCAGGCTGTCCTCTGGATATGGTATTGCCGGAAACTATATGATTGCAGTCTTGATTGGCCCCATTAACTATAATGGTGGGGACCTGCAAATATGCAGAGAATCGGACCAAACTAAAACCACTGCGTGTTGCGTTTTTTCCTGCCAGTTGATGCTGAAGGTTGCAGAAACCTTTGAAGATGCATCACATTTAACAAACATCATGCAACATTTGGTGCAAAGTACTCCATTGCAGACTACTGCAAAACTGACTTCAAATATTACCCTCATGATAAATTCCTGTCAAGGTGTAAAGAAAAATACATTGTGCCAAATAGAATGCAAAGTTACTCAGCTCTAAGCTACGGAAAAAAATCGCCAGCACATGCTTAGGCAAAACATAGATATTGACTCATATGGAATATAGAGATCTAGAGACAAATCCAGCTGACATATTAAAATACAATACTGTATAAACAACAAATGCTATGCTAATAAGTGTACATAAATTGTAGTGCCCAATTTACTGGATTCCCTGGGGGAACAAAATGTAAACAGGATAGTGCAACAGGGATATGAGGTGCTCACCACAACTGAGATGGCTGCAGTTACCACCAAACCTCACTTAGAATACTCCACATACAGTACCTTAATTCATTAGCTAGCTCAGTATAATGCACCATACAACTAAAGACAACTTGGCCTAGACCCCCAGAACATCAGTCCTATGCTGCTCCATACTCCAGAGTTGCCACACATGGCAGACCCTAATGGGTTTACTAATAGCCTTCACCGTTGTAAGCTCAATACTATGGGCACTCCTTCTTGGCTCCTATCAGGATGGTGCCCTCCCCATTTATTCTCCTATTTAAACTGGTTCCCATATTTGGACAGTTATTTATTTTACTGGAGATGTTTTATTGCAACATTTTTATGAATATATATAACTTTAGTATAACTAATGTCCCTAATGTATCAGTTATTTTTGTGATATATGTAATTGAAGTGCTATCATTTGAATAATAGAGAATATTTGAGAAAATCCACCAAAATTGCTACCAATTTTGATAAATATGTAGTCAGTTTTGACACATAATGTACCGGACAGATGGATTTGCCAAGAAGTGAAACATCAAAGCTTCATTTATCTCTAATTGTAACTGAATGCTGAGGGTCACAGAAGGTCTAGTGATGGAGTGCATGGCAGATGTATGGTATAAAGCTGAATAGTAGATGAATGACAGTAATATTGAACTGACAGCATCCAAAAACAGCTACACAAAACGTTGTGGAACTACAGATCCCAGAATGCACAGAAGACACACCAAACTAGAATAAGATCATAATGACAGAATCTGGGAAGAAATGTACATGGAAAAGACTAGACCTGACGACTAAAATAAGTGAGTCTTGGATTTAAATAGACTCAACAATCAGCTATCCACCCTAGTCAACCAAAAAAAAGGCTAGACATTAACCATTAAGATGCAAGGCACTCGCATAGGAACTCCGCAAACAAAGTAGTAGCTACTGTAGGTAAACTTGAAGAAAAGGCAGACCCTAGTGTTTGTAACACAGTGACTGGTATTTCATACTCCAGCTTTAGTTAAAAGTCAGTTGGAGTAATATGCACCAAGTTTAGGCATTTTTTGAAAGCCCATAAACCAGCACATCAAATCTACCACGGCGGGAGGCCATGCCCCTCCACACAGTTTTTGAAAATCTGACAAGAAGTGTTGAATGTCACAAGTTATAGCACTAATATGCCGTGTGCAGCATCCCACATTTATCAACGTACTTGCACCTATTTTGGTGCACTTTATGTGTTTTATTGGTTGCAAAAACTTTCCATGGATTTGCTCTAGTCTTACAAGGTAAACTTAAGCCATAACTGTAGTTATTGAAATGGTGAACAAATATAGAGAATTAAAATAAGAAGAACATTGCCTTGCAGTTGACAGATGAACTTTATCTCCTGCTCTGATGCTCATAATCACAGGTCATGCCTGATATTTGATAAGCTGCACCCATCAAGTCACCACACATTGGCCTTTATGTTCATGATGTCATGTGGATGCAGGTGGCTCTTCTTTGAATCCAACGTGGAGTTCCTAACATAGTGGCTATTGTCTGGGTCTTACAGAAGTTACTCTTATCTTACTCATCTGTCTCATCTTCTCTATGATGATTTTGGATTGAAGCCATTCCTATCTTTCTTCTTATTTCTTTGTGGAATTCATATTGCGTACAGAAGCTTTTGCTGAGCTACATTGCACCCTATTATTATTACTATATTTCACTATTTTATGTGTAGCTCTCGTTTGAACGCTTCCCAGTATACACGTTGGAGATTATTTCCAAAATTTGTACAAGTATTTTCTGGTGTACAAAAGTCCAAATTTTTTTGCACAAATGGCATTTGGTGAAATAATCTGCACTAGAGATGAGCAAATCTTTCTAAAAAATTCTACCTGAATCGAAAGGGCTCCAATCGTCCTGAAAATTTGTATATGACAGGTGTTTAACCCTTTCAGTACCGGGCCACTTTTCACCTTAAATCCCAGGCCAATTTTTGCAAATCTGACATATGTCACTTTATGTGCAAATCATTTTGGAACGCTTTTACTTTTCCAAGCGATTCTGAGATTGTTTTCTCGTGACACATTGCACTTCATGACAGTGGTAAATTTGAGTCGATATATTTCACCTTTATTTATAAAATAATCCCAAATTTACCAAAACTTTAGAAAAATTCCCAATTTTCTAAATTTGAATTTCTTTACATTTAAGACAGAGTAGTGCCTAAGAAAATAGTTATCAATCAACATTCCCTATATGTCTGCTTTATGTTGGCATCATTTTGTAAAAGTCTTTTTTTTTAGGATGTTAGAAGGCTTAGAATTTTAGAAGGAATTTTTATCAAATTTTCTGTACAATTTCTAAAACCATTTTTTTTAAGCACCAATTCAGTTATAAAGTGATTTTGAGGGGCTTACATAATGGAAACCATCCATAAATTACCCAATTTTAGAAACTACACCCCTCAAATTATTCAAAACTGATGTTACAAACTTTGCTAACCCTTGAGGAAAATGGAGGTATAATTTCAGAATTTCATTTTTTTTTTGATTTTTTATGTTAATGTTTTATTTTTTTTGCAACACAGCACAAGGGTTAACACCAAAATAAACCTCAATATACATTACTCTGATTCAGCAGTTTACAGAAATACCCCATATGTGGGCACGTGGCAATGGTCAAAAGAAAAGCTCCTGCGCCCTCCCGATCAGCGCAGTGTAGCTGTACAGCGCTGGGATTTAAGATACAGTTCCCAGTGCGGTACAGCTACGGCGCTGGTATCCTACATGTTAAAAAATACTGTGGTGTTGCATTTGTTATGATTTTCAAAATTTAAAAACTTTCCAAAAAATTGTTCCTTATTGGGGCAGCCAATAGTGGCATTGTCTGACAATAAACAGATATGGACACCATCCTCATTTGACTTTTACAGGAGGTTAACATGACCGGGGTTCTCTGCTTTGCACAATTCATACATGTTGGAAGGGTCCCTTGTAGGGATGAGCGAACTTGTGTTTTTAAAGTTTGGGTTCGGGTATTAGTGCAATTCCATTATGGATTCTGTTATCATAGAATATAACGGAATGCTATGATGGAATGCACCACGGAAGCCTCTACGAGGCATTTCTTTTACAGTCCATCATAATAGAAGTCAATAGGTATCATAACGTATCTATCTGGTTTCCGTTATGCAGGACAGGACTGATCCGTTATGCTGCCCATTGACTTCTATCATGAGGGAATGCAAAATAAAATGCCTCGTAGAGGCTGCCGTGGTGCATTCCATCATAGCATTTCGTTATATTCTATGATAACAGAATCCATAACGGAATTGCACTAATACCCGAACACTGAACCCGAACTTGAAAAACAAGTTTGCTCATCCCTAGTCCCTTGTCAAGAACTTGATCAAAAAGTGTCCCCCAGGCGGGGCCTCAGCAGTAGTCTGTAGGAAGTGTTCACCGGCAGCAAGCATTCACTTCCCCTGATAGATTAAGCATTCCACAATACACATTTAATGGTCTTCACAAAAAGGTAGTCTCTAAGTTTCTTATTGCTCTATTCATTCTAGTTGGGGTCTTCTGCATATATTGAAAGAAAAATAAGCTTTTCATAATGTATACACAGATTAAAAGTTGTTTTTTTTGGACTTAACATTGAAAGCTTATAATTTGGCTAGGCCATCAGTGTTTGATTGGTTTGGGTATGACTAGAGAAAAGTCAATCAAATCCATAAAATTGAAATTTGACCCAAATTTTCAAAACAATTCAGATTTTGTAGAATCACAATTTGTTAAGATTAAGGGGGTTATCCAAATCTAAAACATGCTCCCCAATGCCTGGGCCACTCATATATATTATACTTACCCCGCTCCCTGGCACCTGCGTCGCTCCTGAGCTCCACACGGCCGCCGCTGCATCTCCTCATTGTGCGGATCAAAACATCTGGTGAAAGGGATGAGAAGTCAATAGCAGGCCGTGATAGGTATGAGCCTCCCTAGCGTCACCTGGGGTGTTTTGATCCCCGCCACAGAGGGAGCAGCCAATAGCAAGCCGTGACGGGGACGAGGGTCCCTAGCATCACGTGGGGACGCTAGGGAGGCTCGTCCCCGTCATGACCTGCCATTGGCTGTTCCCCCCATTGCAAGATTTTAGATCTTCATGATGCAGCGGCGGCTGTGCGAGAATCAGAAGCAACACAGGTGCCGGGGAGCAGGGTTAGCATAATCTATATGAGGGGCCCGGGCATTGGGGGGCATGTTTTAGAATTTGGATAACCTCTTTAATTTGTGTACAATTTTTCAAGAGAGAGGGAGGGAGATAGTATGATTCAAATTGAAACAAACTTTAGGACATTCGCTCATCTCTAGGTTTGACCTTTGGACCTCAATCAAAACTGATGGTCTATCCTACAGCCATCTTGAGGCTATTTAGGTTATTTATGGCAGAGGGTCAGGTTTTGGGGCAAAATATTGTGTTGCACTGTGGTATATGGGTCTACTGGGATTGTATTTTCTGCTATGGTATTGCTGACCCCACCTACTTTTGCTGCCACGCCTTCTGGCAATTTGGACCCCCCTACAACATGGGGCCACTTTTAGGTTCTTTTTTCTAGGGCCACTTTAAGTTCCCAGTCCGCCCCTGGAATGACACATAGAGATTTAGCATGGGAGCATCAAGTTATGATGATAAAAAAAGAAGAAAGGGAGGAAGATGAAGACCATAAACACTTACTGATGCCGAATTATCTACAAAATTGAATCTTTTGGACCTAAAATAATGGAAATAAAAACTGTCAAGAGAAATTTCTATGAATACATAACTATATTACCCAGTTCTACATTACACAAGGATCTAGTACATATTTACTTTGTCTAATTAAAGTGCATGACTCATCATGAGAAAAATTAATTGATTAAAAATAGAACAGCTCAGACTACGAAAAAATATTTTTTCAAAGTGCATATTTTCATAAATGTGAAGGTAGTATTTTTAATACTGATTTTCATCACTTTTACAGTATCTGCTCTTCCTTCTGATGGCTGCTATGATAATGTCATTCAGAGCGGCCAGTAATGTGTCAAGCATTTGCTTAGAGGAAAGACAGCTGATGAGCAATGGAAATGACTTACTCTATTGAATAAAATGCAGTAAAAAGCAGAGGGCTGAACTATATATCATTGCTATCGTGAAACCAATGACCATAAGGTTTGTTACCCTGGTCAAACTAATTATGATAATTTTCTGTGTTGGTTCAATTGGGAATCATGTTGTTGTTAAGTTAATAAAGGAATATTAAATATAAAAATATGCAAAAACAATAAAAGGTATCCAATCAATCTAGTGATGCTTCTTAATTTTTCTCTATGTGGCTAATTTATTCACTTTTATCCTCATAAGGAATCTCGTATAAGATCAGTATCTGGCTGTAAGGCAACTGATTGCAGCAGAAACCTTCTTCTTTTGCTTTGTTCGTTGTATGCTGTGGGCAATTGGTGTGGAACCATTGTGCCAACCAACCAGTTTGACTTGAGCTAGTCCTAATAGGGGTAACCCATAAGCCCCCTCTTTTTTATCCTTCAACCCCCTATACAGAAATTTTGACTTTGCTGCAGGGGAGCTACCAGGATGCCCCTTGGAATAGTCCTGGTATAATTGGATGCTGACCCACAGGAGTCAGAGACACTGGTGAGAAGCACAGAGGGATCAGGCAATACTTGTCGTCAGGAAACAGGCCGAGGTTAGGGCAAGCAGAGTATATGTGAATTCATGAAACTAGTCCAAGGCCAGGACAGGCAGCAGAAGGTCAATACAGTAAACAGGCAGTGGTCAGGTCAGGCAGGGGAGGGCCGGAATCAGCAAAAAGGCAGAGGTGTGTACATGGACAAACAGAATAGCTCACTTTTGCAGGGAACTGGCAAGCTAGGTAACCTAAAGCTCAGGCATCTTCCTCTAGGGAAAGGTGTCTTAAATACCATGAGGTGACCAGTCATTGGCTGAGAAGATTAGGATGCACGTTCTGGCCCTTTAAGGGCCAAAGAGCATGCTCGCCCTAGGAACAGACAAGAGAAACCTGACAGGAAAATGCAGGCCATGGCCTGCAGCAGAGAGATCACGGTACTTTACTATAGCAACATGTCAACCTTGATTTTGTCAAGTTGTCCAGATTTGAAAATGTTGAGTGCCAGAGTAGATCTGTAGTAGATAATGAAATTGATAATTTTCTGGAAAAAAAATTGTAACATTCCATAACAATTGTGTTATATACCAGGAAACACTATACCTCGTCAATGCTCATCCAAGGGCTTTATTTCAAGGCCTTCTGTAAATCTTGGACATGTCCTCCACAGTAATGAAGATGGTGGCAGTGAAATGACATACTTAAGTGAATGCTTCCCTTGCTGCTCCCAGACATTGTCCACTTCTGAGAGGGTGCTAAACATGGTCAGAGGATGTTAGGGTACAGACAGGAAAATCTACTGTATCTACGCCTACAAAGAAGTGGAAAGAGCTGTAAAAGCCAAGGAGGAGTCCCCTGGGCAAATCACCTGACCAACCGGCAGCTTCATTCCTATGGTTGTGAAGAGTGCCAAGTCCAGTCACGGGGTCTTAAAATAAAGAGATCACCGTTCCCCATCATTGCACCTGCTCCATACAATGGAAAGTGATTCGTGATGAAGTAATTGGTGACGAATCAAATTTCTTGATGAAATTTGGCAAAGCTGCCAAATCAAATTTTTTAAAACTTCTCTCAAAACTAGTCACCAGCTGTTTGAAGAGGCCCCAGCTCTCATGGGAGGCTCACTGGAGGACAGTGACATGCCCAGAGGCTAGATCATCCTTTTTTAAAAACTCAGAAAACCCCTTTAACTACAGTGCCTTGCAAAAGTATTCACCCCCCTTGACTTTTTTCATGTTTAGTTACATCAAAGCCTTAATGTTTTGTTAATCTGAATTTTATGTGATGGATCAGAACACAATAGTCTAAGTTGGTGAAGTGAAATGAAAAAAAATTATAAACAAAACTATTGTTTAGAAATAAAAAACTGAAAATTGTCATGTGTGTATGTATTCACCCCCTTTGTTAGGAAGCCCATAAAAAGCTCTGGTGCAACCAATTATCTTCAGAAGTCACATAATTAGTGAAATTATGTCCACCTGTGTGCAATCTAAGTGTGACATGTTCTGTCATTAAATATACACACTTTTTGTGAAAGACCCCAGAGGCTGCAACACCTAAGCAACAGGCATCACTAACCAAACACTGCCATGAAGACCAAGGAACTCTCCAAATAAGTAAGGGACAATAATGTTGAGAAGTACAAGTCAGGGTTTGTCACTGCCTGCCCTGTGAGAGATCTGAGCAGATCAAATAGACTTGCAGCACGTGAGTCTATCTGACAGGTCTTTCTGTGTTGCCTTTCTGTTTGTTGTTGTGGGCAGGATCCCACCTCTCCTCAGGTTCTGCTCGTTAGCTGTTTAAGAGGCTCTATTTAAGTCTGCCTCTTACTGCTGACTTTGCGGTTGATATTTTCCTTCTGGAGTTCTATACTGGTTGTTTGTGGATCCTCTACACCCCGCTCGTCTCAAGCTAAGTCCTCCTATTTTCTCATTTGTGCGTGTGTTTCCTTTAGGTCTCAGGGAGACGCTGGTCCCTTCACAGTGGAAGGTACCGGCTGTCTTATTACCCGCTCCCTAAGTTAGGGTTTGCTACAGTGTCAGCAGGGCTTAGCTTCCAGCGTATTAGTTCGTTCACCATGAGGACTTGCTCATACTGTCAGCAGTCAGGGTGAGGCTCAAGGATTGTTAGGAGGTTATCATTCCCTCCACCCTAGCTTTGGGGCCTGGTCTGTTTACCAGTTGCCATTTGTTTACTTGGTGTTCCTCTTATCTCCATTTGCCATGACATTATCAATCACCCCTATCGTCATTATTTTTCGACTTTGTGCAGATATGGATACTGGTAATGCACTGGTGGATCGCATGCAGGGATTATATTTGGAAGTAGCTGACCTCCGTAATTCAGTTGCACAGTTTCAGAATTCTCAGGCGTCTGGTTCCGTCAGTGGGAACCAGGGCAGCCTTGAACCTAAAGTCGCCCTCCCAGATAGGTTTTCTGGGAGGGATAATTTTGTTTGGTTCAGAGAATCTTGTAAACTATGCTTTCGACTGTGTCCGCTCTCCTCTGGAGACGAAAATCAAAGAGTGGGGATTATTATTTCTCTGTTGAAAGGTGATGCTCAGTCCTGGGCCTTTTCTTTACCGATCGGTTCCCAATCCCTCCGATCGGTGGATTAATTTTTCAGAGCCCTGGGCCTTATTTATGATGATTCAGACCAGGTTTCCCTGGCCGAATCTAAGCTGCGTGGTTTGAGTCAGGGAGAACGTTCTGCAGAGTCTTATTGCTCCGAATTTAGGAGATGGGCAACTGATTCGGAGTGGAATGACCCAGCACTCCGTAGTAAATTCTGTCAAGGGCTGTCTGAGAGACTAAAAGACGCCCTGGCATTCCACGAAAACCCTAATTCTTTGGAGGCGGCTATGTCCCTGGCTGTATGGATTGATAGACGCCTGAGAGAGAGGTGCAAGGTTCTCTTCACTCGGGATGTACTAACATATGGGTAAACAGCCTCTTCTGTCCCGCGGGGTACAGGGACACTCGAGCTCGTGTCTGGTAATGATCCCATGCAATTGGGACAGGTCTCTTCAAGCCCTGGTAATAGGAACTTCATGGTTCAGAGAAGACTTTGCTTCTTCTGTGGTAAAGAAGTACATTTTATTAACGTATGTCCTTATATTAAACCTCAAGGTGAAAAAAAAAAAAAAAGGTTGTAACTAATGGGTCTAGTTCTCTTACTCTTTGCAGTGTGGGTGGGGAGTCGGAGATGGTATTTTGGTCTTTTACCAGTAGTACCCGATTTCTCCTGTCTGCCATGGTGGCGCTCGATTCCAAAAATATTGAATTGGAAGTATTTGTTGACAGTGGGGCAGGGGTTAACCTTGTGGACTATCAGTTTGTTCAGAGTTATGGTTTTAAAACAAGTGCATTAACCACCTCCGGACCGCTGTACGCAGATTCGCGTTCCGGAGGTGGCAGCCCTGCGCTCAGCGACGCATATACGCGTCATCTCGCGTGAGCCGGGATTTCCTGTGAACGCGCGCACACAGGCGCACGCGCACACAGGCGCGCGCGCTCACAGGCTGGAGATGTGTTTTTTTTAACCCCTAACAGGTATATTAGACGCTGTTTTGATAACAGCGTCTAATATACCTGCTACCTGGTCCTCTGGTGGTCCCCTTTGTTTGGATCGACCACCAGAGGACACAGGTAGCTCAGTAAAGTCCCACCAAGCACCACTACACTACACTACCCCCCCCCGTCACTTATTAACCCCTTATTAGCCCCTGATCACCCAATATAGACTCCCTGATCACCCCCCTGTCATTGATTACACCCCTGTCATTGATCAACCCCCTGTAAAGCTCCATTCAGATGTCCGCATGATTTTTACGGATGCACTGATAGATGGATCGGATCCGCAAAACGCATCCGGACGTCTGAATGAAGCCTTACAGGGGCATGATCAATGACTGTGGTTATCACCCCATATAGACTCCCTGATCACCCCCCTGTCATTGATTACCCCCCTGTCATTGATCAACCCCCTGTAAAGCTCCATTCAGATGTCCGCATGATTTTTACGGATGCACTGATAGATGGATCGGATCCGCAAAACGCATCCGGACGTCTGAATGAAGCCTTACAGGGGCGTGATCAATGACTGTGGTTTATCACCCCATATAGACTCCCTGATCACCCCCTGTCATTGATTACACCCCTGTCATTGATCAACCCCCTGTAAAGCACCATTCAGATGTCCGCATGATTTTTTACGGATGCACTGATAGATGGATCGATCCGCAAAACGCATCCGGACGTCTGAATGAAGCCTTACAGGGGCATGATCAATGACTGTGGTTATCACCTCATATAGACTCCCTGATCACCCCCCTGTCATTGATCACCCCCCCTGTCATCGATCACCCCTCTGTAAAGCTCCATTCAGATGTCCGCATGATTTTTACGGATGCACTGATAGATGGATCGGATCCGCAAAACGCATCCGGACGGCTGAATGAAGCCTTACAGGGGCATGATCAATGACTGTGGTTATCACCCCATATAGACTCCCTGATCACCCCCCCTGTCATTGATTACCCCCCTGTAAAGCTCCATTCAGATGTCCGCATGATTTTTACGGATCCACTGATAGATGGATCGGATCCGCAAAACGCATCCGGGACGTCTTGAATGAAGCCTTACAGGGGCATGATCAATGACTGTGTTATCACCCCATATAGACTCCCTGATCACCCCCCTGTCATTGATTTCACACCCTGTCATTGATCAACCCCCTGTAAAGCTCCATTCAGATGTCCGCATGATTTTTACGGATGCACTGATAGATGGATCGGATCCGCAAAACGCATCCGGACGTCTGAATGAAGCCTTACAGGGGCATGATCAATGACTGTGGTTATCACCCCATATAGACTCCCTGATCACCCCCCTGTCATTGATCACGCCCCCTGTCATTGATTACCCCCCTGTAAAGCTCCATTCAGATGTCCGCATGATTTTTACGGATGCACTGATAGATGGATCGGATCCGCAAAACGCATCCTG
The DNA here is from genome assembly GCF_905171765.1 of Bufo bufo. NCBI lineage: Eukaryota > Metazoa > Chordata > Amphibia > Anura > Bufonidae > Bufo > Bufo bufo. The sequence goes on along the minus strand of NC_053393.1, from coordinate 49,523,888 downwards.
ACGTCTGAATGAAGCCTTACAGGGGCATGATCAATGACTGTGGTTATCACCCCATATAGACTCCCTGATCACCCCCCTGTCATTGATTACACCCCTGTCATTGATCACCCCTCTGTAAGGCTCCATTCAGACATTTTTTTGGCCCAAGTTAGCGGAATTTTTTTTTTTTTTTCTTACAAAGTCTCATATTCCACTAACTTGTGTCAAAAAATAAAATCTCACATGAACTCACCATACCCCTCACGGAATCCAAATGCGTAAAATTTTTTAGACATTTATATTCCAGACTTCTTCTCACGCTTTAGGGCCCCTAGAATGCCAGGGCAGTATAAATACCCCACATGTGACCCCATTTCGGAAAGAAGACACCCCCAGGTATTCCGTGAGGGGCATATTGAGTCCATGAAATATGAAATTTTGTCCCAAGTTAGCGGAACGGGAGACTTTGTGAGAAAAAAATAAAAATATCAATTTCCGCTAACTTGTTGCCAAAAAAAAAAAATTTCTAGAACTCGCCATGCCCCTCATTGAATACCTGGGGTGTCTTCTTTCCAAAATGGGGTCACATGTGGGGTATTTAACTGCCCTGGCATTCTAGGGGCCCCAAAGCGTGAGAAGAAGTCTGGTATCCAAATGTCTAAAAATGCCCTCCTAATAGGAATTTGGGCCCCTTTGCGCATCTAGGCTGCAAAAAAGTGTCACACATGTGGTATCGCCGTACTCAGGAGAAGTTGGGGAATGTGTTTTGGGGTGTCATTTTACATATACCCATGCTGGGTGAGATAAATATCTTGTCAAATGCCACTTTGTATAAAAAAATGGGAAAAGTTGTCTTTTGCCAAGATATTTCCTCTCACCCAGCATGGGTAAATGTAAAAAGACACCCCAAAACACATTCCCCAACGTCCTCCTAAATACGGCGATACCACATGTGTGACACTTTTTTGCAGCCTAGGTTGGGCAAAGGGGCCCACATTCCAAAGAGCACCTTTCGGATATTCACTGGTCATTTACCTACTTACCACACATTAGGGCCCCTGGAGAAATGCCAGGGCAGTATAACTACCCCACAAGTGACCCCATTTTGGAAAGAAGACACCCCAAGGGTATTCCGTGAGGGGCATGGCGAGTTCCTAGAATTTTTATTTTTGTCACAAGTTAGTGGAAAATGCTGATTTTTTTTTTTTTTTTTTTCATACAAAGTCTCATATTCCACTAACTTGTGACAAAAAATAAAAACTTCCATGAACTCACTATTCCCATCAGCGAATACCTTGGGGTCTCTTCTTTCCAAAATTGGGGTCACTTGTGGGGTAGTTATACTGCCTGGCATTCTAGGGGCCCAAATGTGTGGTAGGAGTTGAAATCAAATTCTGTAAAAAATGACGAGTGAAATCCGAAAGGTGCTCTTGGGATATGGGCCCCTTTGCCCACCTAGCTGCAAAAAAGTGTCACACATCTGGTATCTCCGTATTCAGTAGAAGTTGGGAATGTGTTTTATGGGGTGTCATTTTACATATACCCATGCTGGGTGAGAGAAATATCTTGGCAAAAGACAACTTTTTCTTCCAATTTTTTTATACAAAGTTGGCATTTGACCAAGATATTTTATCTCACCCAGCATGGGTATAGTGTAAAATGACACCTCAAAACACATTCCCCAACTTCTCCTGAGTATGGAGAATACCAGATGTGTGACACTTTTTTGCAGCCTAGGTGGGCAAAGGGGCCCATATTCCAAAGAGCACCTTTCGGATTTCACTCGTCATTTTTTACAGAATTTGATTTCAAACTCCTTACCACACATTTGGGCCCCCTAGAATGCCAGGGCAGTAATAACTACCCCACAAGTGACCCCATTTTGGAAAGAAGAGACCCCAAGGTATTCGCTGATGGGCATAGTGAGTTCATGGAAGTTTTTTATTTTTTTGTCACAAGTTAGTGGAATATGAGACTTTGTATGAAAAATAAAAAATAAAAAAATCTGCATTTTCCACTAACTTGTGACAAAAAAAAAAAAATTCTAGGAACTCACCATGCCCCTCACGGAATACCTTGGGGTGTCTTCTTTCCAAAATGGGGTCACTTGTGGGGTAGTTATACTGCCCTGGCATTCTAGGGGCCCAAATGTGTGGTAAGGAGTTTGAAATCAAATTCTGTAAAAAATGACCTGTGAAATCCGAAAGGTGCTCTTTGGAATATGGGCCCCTTTGCCCACCTAGCTGCAAAAAAGTGTCACACATCAGGTATCTCCGTACTCAGGAGAGGGTGGGGAATGTGTTTTGGGGTGTCTTTTTACAAATACCCATGCTGGGTGAGATAAATATCTTGGTCAAATGCCAACTTTGTATAAAAAAATGGAAAAGTTGTCTTTTTGCCATGATATTTCTCTCACCCAGCATGGGGTATAAGTAAAATGACACCCCAAAACCATTCCCCACCTCTCCTGAGTACGGAGATACCAGATGTGTGACACTTTTTTGCAGCCTAGGTGGGCAAAGGGGCCCATATTCCAAAGAGCACACCTTTCGGATTTCACAGGTCATTTTTTACAGAATTTGATTTCAAACTCCTTACCACACATTGGGCCCCTAGAATGCCAGGGCAGTATAACTACCCCACAAGTGACCCCCCATTTTGGAAAGAAGAGCACACCCCAAGGTATTTCGTGATGGGCATAGTGAGTTCATAGAACTTTTTATTTTTTGTCACAAGTTAGTGAATATGAGACTTTGTAAGAAAAAAAAAAAAAAAATCATCATTTTCCGCTAACTTTGTGACAAAAAATAAAAAGTTCTATGAACTCACTATGCCCATCAGCGAAATACCTTAGGTGTGTGTACTTTCCGAAATGGGGTCATTTGTGGGGTGTTTGTACTGTCTGGGCATTGTAGAACCTCAGGAAACATGACAGGTGCTCAGAAAGTCAGAGCTGCTTCAAAAGCGGAAATTCACATTTTTGTACCATAGTTTGTAAACGCTATAACTTTTTACCCAAACCATTTTTTTTTTACCCAAACATTTTTTTTTTATCAAAGACATGTAGAACATAAATTTAGAGCAAAATTTATATATGGATGTCGTTTTTTTTTGCAAAATTTTTACAACTGAAAGTGAAAAATGTCATTTTTTTTGCAAAAAAATCGTTAAATTTCGATTAATAACAAAAAAAGTAAAAATGTCAGCAGCAATGAAATACCACCAAATGAAAGCTCAATTAGTGAGAAAAAAGGAGGTAAAATCATTTGGTGGTAAGTTGCATGACCGAGCAATAACGGTGAAAGTAGTGTAGGTCAGAAGTGTAAAAAGTGGCCTGGTCTTTCAGGGTGTTTAAGCACTGGGGGCTGAGGTGGTTAAACAAGGGTATATCTGTGTTTGCTATTGATTCCGCCCCTCTGGCAAAAGTGTCTGACTCATACGGTGCCTGATATTCATTTGAGGGTGGGTAATTCCCATTTTGAGTCAATTTCTTGTTTTGTACTGAAGGGTTTGCCTGCCCCTCTAGTGCTAGGTTTACCATGGTTGACCAGACATAATCCTAGCAAAGATTGGCAGGCAAGACAGATCAGTAATTGGAGTGATTTCTGTATAGACAACTGTCTCGGCGCGTCACTTTCTGTGGTATCCACTAAAGTGTTACTCCCGTTTCTTTCAGATTTTTCTGATGTATTCTCTGAGGGTGGAGATCAGGAGTTACCCCCTCACCGAGAGTATGATTGTCCGGTCAACCTTATTCCCGTAGATAAATTGCCAAAGTCTTGGTTGCATAATCTTTCCCAACACAAAAGAGTAGACCATCTAAGTCACTGGTGGCTGCTGGCTTTCCTTTTTGTTAAAAAAAAAAGATGTGACCCTTAAAATCGTATTCCATGTCCGTGAACCTTATCCCCTTCCCTTGATCCCGGATTTATTCGATCAGACTGTCTGAGCCAACGTGTTTTCCAATTTGTATTTAAGAGGGGCTTATAATCTGATAAGAATCAGGCAAGGGGACGAATGGAAGACGGCCTTTAATACCCCTGAGGGCCACTTCAAGAACTTGGTCATGCCCTTTGGGTTGACTAATGCCCCGGTGGTCTTTCAGCACTTTATCAATGACATTTTTCATCATTTGGAGGGAAGGTTTGTTGTTATTTACCTTGATGACATACTAATTTACTCGCCCGATATGGAAACTCATCAGGAATTCAGGATCATTTAAGACAAGTATTACTGATCCTCCGGGAGAAAAAGTTATATGCTAAGTTAGAAAAATGTGCATTTGCTGTTCAGGAGCTGCAGTTCCTGGGTTACCTGCTTTCTTCCTCAGGTTTTCGTATGGATCCCAAAAAGGTCCGTGCAGTATTGGACTGGGATTGACCTGAGAATCAGAAAGCGCTGATGCGGTTTTTGGGGTTTACTAATTACTACAGAACATTTATCCTGAATTATTCTACTGTTGTCAAGCCTTTTTCATGGTGGGGAGTCGGGGAAACCCCCCCACCGTACAATGTAAAAAGGATAAGGGAAGCAGCTAGACCAGGCTGTCAAGAAAAGGGAGCCACCTATAGGGGTCACCTCCTATAGCATCCCTAAATCTGGCCTGTTCTCCTAACTGTATGAGCCGACCCTTAAGGTAGGAGGGCCCATACACTAGATACCTCAGAACCCTGAAATCCCTGAATATCCCTGAGGTTAGGAGACAGGGACAAGAGACAACCAGGTTCATCCAAGACACGGATGAACCAGAGTCTCCACAGGCCTAGTTGCAGGGAAAAGTGGACAACTGAATACAGCAACAGAGTCAGCAGGTAAGAACACCAGAAACACACTTACCTGCCGCAGCCACCACGACTGGAACCTGTGCAAATGTACAGGTGACCACACACCAAAAAGGACATCGTACAAACAACACCACACACCGGAATCCAGCACACCTGATACTGCATCCAGACTTATGGTTCACCCCTCCGGGAAACCAGCCCCCTTCTGGAGGTATCAACATACCGGGTGACGAAAAGCATACATGCAGGGACCAACACCAACAACAGCCCAGACATGTAACAACCAACAAAACACTTCACACACCCAGAACATAAACCCACACCACACATACAACAAGTGAGGGTAAAGGTACATAGAGGGTACATAAGGGAGGACAATTTATGTTCCATAAGGTGGCCCTCAAGGACTGGGCAGAAACACCTAGGCAAGAAGCAAAGCTCCAACACCAAGCAAGGCTGTAGTACAACTGCACCCAGCCAGCAAGCCATAGGTATATATCAAGCTTGCGGCCACACCCAGGAAACACCTTAATCCCCACTAGCAAGAAGATTAACCCATTGCTCACCAAACAGCAGGGAGGCAAACCTTAAAGGGGAAGTGCACATGCAAACTGCCAACAACACGTTGCCACTGGCAACCAGTCTGTATGGCAACCACGTCACGGTCAAACACCAATATGACTGTGACAGCCTTTGACCGATATGACCAAGAAAGGTGTGGATTTCTCAGTCTGGTCTGAAGAGGCATTACATGCTTTTTCTGCAATAAATAAATGTTTCGCTTATGCTCCAACTTTGGTGCAACCTATTGTATCTCAGCCTTTCATTGTGGAGGTTGACGCGTCAGAAGTGGGAGTCGGAGCAGTTTTGTCGCAGGGTCCTTCTCCTGGCAAATGGCGCCCTTGTGCTTTTTTTTCAAAAAAACTATTCTGCCGAAAGAAATTATGATGTTGGTAATAGAGAGTTGCTGGCCATTAAATTGGCCTTTGAAGAATGGCGTGATTGGTTAGAAGGAGTGATTCATCCCATTACGGTAATTACTGATCATAAGAATTTGGCTTGCCTGCAATCTGCGAAGCATCTGAACCCAAGGCAGGCCAGATGGTCATTGTTTTTTACCAGATTTAATTTTATGGTCACTTATCACCCTGGGGTCAAAAATGTCATGGCGGATGCTTTGTCGAGTAGCTTTCCTGGGGGGGGGGGGGGATTTGGAGGATCCTGCTCCGATTTTGGCTGATGGGGTGGTGGTTTCCGCCCTTTATCCGGAACTTGAGGCGGAGGTGTTGGAAGCTCAAGATGAGGCACCTGATTCCTGTCCTCCAGGGAGGTTGTTTATTCCTTATGGGCTTCGGCACAAAGTGTTCAAGGAACATCATAATACTGTACTTGCAGGACACCCTGAGAGCAGATCCACTGTGGATCTTATTTCCCGGATATTCTGGTGGCCAGGTTTACGTAAAGGTGTGGAGGGTTATGTGGCAGCCTGTGAGACCTGTGCACGTGCCAAGGTGACTCATACTCGGACTTCAGGATCTCTTCCTCATTTGTCCATCCCATCCCGTCCCTGGACGCATTTGTCCATGGACTTCATCACTGATTTGCCTAGTTCCTCTGGGAAGACGGGGATTGTGGTGGTGGACCACTTCAGTAAGATGGCAAACTTTATACCATTATCAGGTTTGCCCAATGCCAAAACTTTCCTGCCTGATCCCTACATGCAAGCTTTACACTCATCTCAAAGTGAAACATGCATATAGGGATCAGGCAGGAGAGGGCTTAGTAGAGCACAACAATTCTAGGGTTAGGTTCCTGATTGCACCTGGTCACGGGGCTCAGTGACTAGGACATTAGAACTAGTGCAGTTTCTTGCAGGGCATTCTTAGGGCAAGCTAGCTAGTTATTCTAACCCTTCTCTGCAACTTTTTCTAGCCTCCGTGGACTGCAATCATCTATCATCGTCGAGGCAATCGTTGCACAAGGAACGTTTCCATTGGAGCGGTAGGACCATCGGTTTACACTTTTGGTGCCGCTGAGCACTTTCCTTATTCATCTAGAGTGTTTTTGGCCACCCAGTGTTACTATCAATTGTGGGGGTGACCTACCTATGCTCCAATGTTGTATTATGTGTTTAATTTTGATTATCAATTTTTGGGGCCAGTTTTTCTTATTAGATAATTATTAAAGGTTAAGTTTTATATTGATCATCCTTCTACTTTCGCTGTACAATTAAGGTGGTCTATTTAGATTATCTAGCTATCTCTGCTGTGTATTTATACATGTTCTGTAAATTAAATGGTGCAAATCCTCAAACAATCCATGTTAATTCCAGGTTGTGAGGCACCAAAATACAAAAAAAAGTCAAGGGGGGGGGGGGTGAATACTTTTGCAAATACTTTTTAATCTATGTAGATTTTATGCAAGCTTTTATAATATACCAGCACTTTTACCTAATGATTAGAGATGAGCAAATTTATAAAAAGTTTGATTCGGCTGACTCGCAGAATATCACAAAAAAATTACTTTGTCACAAAGCGCTTTTTTTTTTTGTAAGTAGCGGGTGCAATGACAGGGATAGCGCCGCCCCCGTCATTGTACCCCTCAGATGCTGCGTTCATACATGATCGTGGCATCTGAGTGTAAAATTTAAATAAAATAAAAAAATTAAATCAAACTTACCGCCTCCATTTGCTCGCGATGGGCCGGCCGCCGCCATGTTGCTTGAAGATCTCGGCCGAAATCCTGTGCAGTGCGAGATTACGTCATCAAGCCAGCTGGCCTAAGTGGTCTAATTCAATCATGTTCACAAAGTCCCACTGATCATCTCTTAGGAAAGTGAAAAAAATATATACGTTGATTAAAAACGCAGGTGCTAGTGTACTATGACAGATAATTATAAAATTCAAGGCCATTTACAGTTCTAAGTCTCACACCTTCATGCACCCTGCAGTGTATGTAACTGAATTTCCATTTACAAGTGATAACTGTGGTGTTCTTAATTAAAAAATGGCTATACTATAGTGAATCGCTATAACAATCTCCTTATTCTTGGAATCATATCAGTAATTACCTCGCCATCAACATCAACTGAGAAACATTTGACATCTGGCCTAAATACAAGACAGTAAGCCACGAAGACTTTGATTTATTAACAAAAGAACAAGAAAGGAAAATAAACTTTTAGCAGTTTTCTCTTTGGGAGTTTTTCCTTTTCTTTCAAATGAAAGTCTCTTTCAACACCTGCAAATTACCCACCGCAGAGAAAACAAGAATGTCTACTAATAGATCCAATGTGCAGGGGGGGTCATTGTGTTCCTGCAAATAAAAACCTTTTAATAAGTATGTTTGTGAAAGAAATTCAGCGACAAGAAAAAGTGGTCAAAATTAGATTAGGGCATTTAAATCTTTTGGATAAACCTGGGTAAAAAATTTTGAAAAAATAAACCAAAATATTGAAAATATTTCTAAATACTATACATAAATGAATGAAATATAAAGTGATGTCCATACCGCCTTCTATTGGCAGTCTATTGGGTGGAATTGGATTAAGGCCCCTTGCAGACGAGTGTGTGCAGATTCAGTCTGGATGCATTGCGAATGCGTTCAATGAAAAATGCGCGATTTTGCAAACAGAGTCATTCAGTTTTGTCTGTGATCGCATTCAGTTTTTATCGCCCAGGTGCAATGCAATTTAATGCGTTTTGCACACACGTGATAAAAAACTGAAGGTATACAAACAACATCTCTTAGCAACCATCCGTGAAAAACGCATCTCATCCGCACTTGTTTGCAGATGTGATGCGATTTTCACGCAGCTCCATTCACTTCTATGGGGCCAGCATTGTGTGAAAATCGCTGAATATAGAGCATGCTGCAATTTTCACGCAACACACATGTACACAGCCCCATTGAAATGAATGGGTCTGGATTCCGTGCGGGCGCAATGCATTTGCATCACACATTGCACCCGCGCGGAATACTCACTCGTCTGCAAGGGGCCTAAAACTGGATTTACACAGTCTAATGTTTGGGATGATTATCAGGAACAAATGTTCCTGCAATCACTCATTCCCCATAATCTGCCCATCTAAAGGTTCTGCATATCACCTGATGAAAAAGCAAATCACTTGTTCATGGAGAGAAATTATTTTTTATGGCGAAACCAGGGTACTCCGAGTACCATGCCCAGTATTAAAGGCCAGGCAATGCCCCTCTAGGTTGCTGGGAAAGATATTCGTACTAGCTCTCCTAAACCAATGATGTTAGACATGATGATTTGCATATATTTTACCCAGAAATCCAGAGAAGTGTTGGCTAGCCTACAATAGTTGTCATGTGTATCAACTGGTCTCCATAATATAAATAGTACCCATCCAGAAGTCCCCCCTAAGGCCCTGCAAACACAAATATTATACTTGTCTGCTTTTCTAAAGACTTTTGTTATGAAAAAACTTGATGCTGATGTGTGGTTGGCTTTGCTATTTTTCTAGCTTTGCTATATAAGCCTTTTTAAAAGGCAGGGAAGAGTCCCTATTAAT